>NW_026068145.1:1307490-1347027 GCF_014885135.2 Alexandromys fortis | reverse complement strand
TTATTATTATTATTATTATTATTATTATTATTACAGCTGAAATTGAATGGCTTAGTGCCCTTCTAGAAGAATTTTTCTGTAAATGATTTATTTGGTTCTTTAGAGCATATTGTAGGTGACCACGTAGAAAATGGGATGGCCTGGTTGTTGTCACAGAGAAACTACTTTGTGGTGTTTAAAGAGGAACATTCATCTATCCTGTTTGCTCATTTCTTACGCCTTGGATTGGAAGTCTACCTTCTCCTCCAGAGGTATCCGCTAGTCATGATCCTATCTGAATGTATTTATTAAGCAGGGGAATTGGTCTCTTTTTTTTTTGTTTGTTTTATTTATTTATTTTGGTGTCTTTTACATATTTTTTATTGTATTCTCATAACTTTCAGGTAGGGCTTACTAGCTCTGCTTTAAAGGCAAGAGAACGTCTCCCTAGGGTGGCTCAGTAGCTGTCTAGTATTACATGCTAATTAGGGCTGGGCATATGGAACCCAAGGTTCTCAGAGTCCGAGACTCACGCTTCTTACTGCCCTGCTGTGGTGTTAACATCAGCCTTCCTTCACGGTCACACAGCTCTCCTTCAGGGCTTCGGAATCCATGTCCATGTTAGTCTTACTCGTGGTGAAAACCATAACATATTGAGAAGTGCATGTGTGTATGTGCTCATGCATGCCATGGTGGACATACAGAGGTCAGAGACAAGCTCTGGTCTCAGTCCTCACCTTCTACAGAGTCTCTTGCTAACTGCTTTGTGTCTGGGCTCTCTAGCCAGTAAGCTCTGGCTATCGTCCCATCTCCACCTTCCATCGTACTGCAGGAGCCTTGAGACGACGGCCAAACCCTGGTACAACCATATCTGACTTCTCCTGGGTTTTGGAGACCTAGACTCGGCCTTCCTGCTTGTAGGTCAAGTATGTTTACTCACTGTGCCCTCTCCCAAACCCTGGAGTGGCAGACACTGTTTGACCAACTGTTTTTCTTACCACATATTTTATTTTTGCTTATTCTTTTCTAGATTTATCTGTACTCATGTTCTTTGTACAAGTATAGTCAAAGAATACATGTAGCTGATGAACATTCTGTTTTGAGCAAAATTACTATGGTATTGTATAACTATTTTCTATTTTAAGTGTAATTTTGCATTTTTGGAGGTGGGCCCATTCTGACCTTGAACTCTTCAAACTCCTGGTCCTTTTAGGCAACCTTTCCCCCCCCCCCCCCCCCCCCCCCCGTGTGGAGGTATTCCCACACTTGCCCTATTAGGGCCTGTTAATACAAATAACAACATACTATACCATATATTTTTAGTTCCCTTTACAGCCTGCCCTTACATTCCCATGTGTCTGATTGTTTTGCCTCTTAAGCTCCCTCCCCCATGAAGAAAAGGACTTTTTGGCCTCTTGTATAAATACAAGTTGTTGTGTTATTTGCTGGCTTATTTAGAAAGATCTAGACACTTTTTTTTTTTTTGGTCAAACTTGGATGATTTTTGGCAGTTGTATTTAGGGTGATCAGGAGACATATGTCTTGTTTTCTGATCTGCTGTCAGAGTTAATGTACAGAGATTTTTAACATGAGGCCTAAATTGAAATCCCCAAGAGCAGACTTTGGTTTACATGTTTGAAAGTTGGGTAGTGTTTCAATTTGTCTTCTCTGTGTCTCAGTTAGGATGAGTGACATCAGGATCTTCTGAGACATGGTGTGTCTCCCCGTCGGATAGCAGCCGCTTTTAAATGGATCCATTGGATAGTTTTCATTTTGTTTAAGATCAGTTGTTTGTTGAAAAAGGCGTTTCAGTTTTGCCTGCATGCTTATGTATGCTTATATAAAACCACATGTGAACCTGGTGCCCAGGAGGTCAGAAGAGGGCATCCAAGATCCTGAAGCTGGTGTTACAGGCAGTTGTTAGCCTTCGGGTGGGTGCTGGGAACCGAACTTGGGTCCTCTGCAAGAACAGTATGTGTTCTTAATTACTGAGCCCTCTCTCCCGCCCCAATTTAATTCAGTTTTTAAAATCTCCGAGTTGAAAAGGCCTTAGGTCATGTGCTAAGCCAGTGCTTGTTCAGAACCCCACAACTAGCCATGTAGTCTGTGCTGCAAGTGCCGCAGTGTTGGAGTGCCTGTGTCCCCCACAGCAGCAGTTGTCATCTTTAGACTACTAGTGTGCCGCTCACATATTGTGAGCTGCTCTGAGTCCACGCTGGCTAATTGGGAAGGGCACACAATCTGACTTGTTAGCTAGTGACTGACGTGGAGGAGTAGTTCCTGATGTTTATCTGTGCACCTGGTTTGCTTCCTCCTCACATCTCAGGAGCCTCCTGTCCTTTCTCCACAAAATAACTGCCAAATGACGAGCCAAAGGGGATGGGGACGGGTGGGCATTATTCCCACTGAGTCCTGCAGGCAGTCAAGGCCACATTGTTAAGTTGTGTTTTCTGAAGCCAGATCTGGCCTTTCTGTGTAACTCCAGGTTTCCTCTTTAGGATTTAGGAGCTCTCTTCCCCAGCATTCTGAAATTCTTTGTTCTAGCGTGCTAATAAACCTCTTATTATTCCTGGCACCTTACTTGAGGATGGATGTTAAACTTGATGTGTGACCGTACTGTCCTGTCCTGCGGAGAAGGGAGCTCACGGACTACACTTGCCAGCATGGATCCTTCCGAATGAAACCGTTTGAATGACCATCCCCCTTCCCTGCCCCGTGCCTTTTATTCTTCCTCCACTCATTTCAGCATATTGAACTTCCAGTCTGAACCATGTTGTTCATAGAATTCACATACATGATGTACTAGGTGACATGAAGGAAATTGATGGTGGTGAGAAGGTGTGGCTTTCTTCATGTGCTGGAGAATCTCAGGGTGAGTCCTTGAGGAGGACTGGAAGGTTTCCAGGGTCCGGGTGGGACCTGCTTAGTCAGTGTGTCTGAGGAAGGAAAAGGAACTTATGTGGAACCAGAGTGGAGCAGGAGTGCAGTGGCCAGTTCAGTAAGATCGGGGCAAGACGACTGATTTTGATTTTCTTTTCTTTTCTTTTTTTTTTTAATTATTAAAAATTTCTGCCTCCTCCCCACTTCCCATTTCCCTCCCCCTCCCCTACTCCTCCCTCCCTCTTCAGTCCAAAGAGCAGTCAGGGTTCCCTACCCTGTGGGAAGTCCAAGGTCCTTCCCCCTCCATCCAGGTCCAGGAAGGTGAGCATCCAAACAGACTAGGCTCCCTCAAAGCCAGTACATGCAGTAGGATTTTTAATTATTTATTTATTTATTAGGTATACAATATTTTGTCTGTGTGTATGTCTGTAGGCCAGAAGAGGGCACCAGACTTCATTACAAATGGTTGTGAGCCACCGTGTGGTGGTCGGGAATTGAACTCAGGACCTTTGGAAGAGCAGGCAATGCTCTTAACCACTGAGCCATCTCTCCAGCCCCTGATTTTGTATTTTTAAAATCATGGAGAGGCATGACAGCTAAATAAAATAGGGGACTGGGGAGTGGGGCTGTGTCTAAACAGGAGTACAGATTGAGCATCCCTATTTCAAGACTCAATGCTGGAAATGCTCCAAACTCCAAAACTGAACTGGTAGAATCTATACAATAGTCCAGCCCCTACCAAAACAAAAGCTAGTGAGTCTGAACATTTCTGGGCCTGTGCCTTTCATGTACAGCAAGTACTCACTCACTTGGTATTGAGGAAATGGAAAATTTGGAAAATTAGATAATGTGTTTCTTTCATGGAATGGATATTAGATGCCGCACACTCGAAGGCTCATTTAGGATATGAAGACTTGTTGTGCAAATTCTAATTGGTTTGATTAATAAAATCCCCAAGTCAGATGTAGGGGTAAATGCTGAAAGATCAGAGAAGCAGAGCAGCAAGTGACTAGCTTTTACCTTTATGGAATTCTCAGACCAAAGTGGGTATCCTGTCCTTAGACTGAATGCTGTGAGCGCCTGTCTTCTCCTTCCTTATATTCCTCTCTCCACTAAGCCATATTCCTTTCTGTCAACACCTCCATAGTGCTTGGATTAAAGGTGTGTGACTTCCAAGTACTGAGATTAAAGGTGTGAGCCACAACCGCCTGACTTCTATGGCTAACTAGTGGCTATTAGCACCTCACTCTGATCATCAGTCAAGCTTCATTTGTTAAAGCACAAATAAAATATCACCACAAAGACTTTTTAAAATTTTTCTTTTTTCTTTTTGAGGTTCTATTTTAATTACAGCATTTATCCCTTCCCTTTTCTCCCTCTGAACCTTACCATATACTCTTCTCCAATTTCTTTTAAAAGACCTCTTTTCTCCATTGTTATTGTGTGTACACACACACACACAGCTTTTTAAATCCACATATAATGTTATTTGTATGTATGTTTTCAGGGCTGTTTGGCATGAACAGACTGGACAACTAATTGGTGTATGACTTTTTTTTTAAATAGGGTTAATTAAGACAACAGTCTTTGCAACTTAATCTCAAATGGAAGGAGGGTGGAAGAGAGGTAGAGGTGAAAGTTAGGAGCACGTATGATTGTCATAATAATCTTGCAACCTTATTTTTCTTTTTTAATGTTTCAAGTTTTCCTAAATAAAGGTTCTAATATTTTTGATATAGGGTGTGACCCCAAACTCAAGATCCTCTTGTGTCAATCTTTTTTAGCTTCCATTGTCGTGGAACTACAGTCAAATACTATTAAGCTTCATTTGTAGGGTCCGAGTATCAAACAAACCCAAGGTTTCATCCATGCTAAGCAAACACTCTACCAAGTGAATTATCTCCTAGGGCCTAAAATGTGTTTCTTTAAGTTGCCTTCGAGATTGGAAAGCCTGATACAGGGCTATTGTAGAAGAAATCTCTGATGTCATGATAACCTGCGGTCTTAAGGAGGCAAATGATTAACTTAGCTGGGTGACTGCTGTTGACTGTCCTGTGTTGTCCTCAGTGATTTTTTTTCTCAATCATCTTCATAGTCACCCTCCACATCGGTTTTGTAATCAGCAAGTACCCAGTGTCTGGTAGGGCAGAGTTAGCAAGTTTGTTTGTCTTTGGCGTTACTTTTCTGCTCAAGATGTAGTGTGTGTGTGTGTGTGTGTGTGTGTGAGAGAGAGAGAGAGAGAGAGAGAGAGAGAGAGAGAGAGAGAGAGACTTCAAGTTGATCTTGTTTATTTAGGGTTAGTTTTCAGGTTCATCACAGACTTTTATTAGAAGGGATGGAGATTTCCCATGTACACCACTTGCCTGTTGAATGTACACGGCTGGCTGGTCATCAGTTTTGTTTGGCTGGTTCCCAGGGTGGCATATCAAACAGCCTGGAGCAGTGAGAGACCTTCATGGTGCTGTGACCCTAAAATACATTCCTCAGACATTTGACTTGCTGTTTCTTGGCCATGTATCCTCCTTGTCTTTCAGTTCAGAACATGGTAATTCTTACTGCACTGCTGCGTCCTCACACAGGTAGTTCTCTGAAAGGCCTCACTTAGATTTGACAAATGAAATCTTTTTATTCCCAAGAGGAACTTGTTAAATCAAACCAACAAAGTTCAAATTTCTAATTCCTATTCCTTTCTTGTGTGTACCGTTTTATTCATGTAGAATAAATACACAGCCTCAAACACCTTACAAGGCAAATAGACTCCTTTTTAATTAGTAGCTCTATACACAGAATTTTACCATCATGAAATTTATAAACCGAAAAGGAACAAATATTTACCCTGGTAGTTTCATGTCAGCATTGCCCACTATTAGAAAAGCTCAGAAAATGTAAATGAGCACTGCTTCGCTTCTTAAGTCATGGTAGAAAATTAGGCTTCAGCTTCCTGTTCTTTGAGCTCTGTTACAGAGGGAATAGGGACAGTACGTGTAGCTTCTTTCTTGTGAGCTGATACATTTAAACATAGATTTGCTTCCAGAGCTAATACTAATTTTCCTTTTCATACTAATTTTTTAAAAACTATTTTTATGTATATGTGTATGGGTATATTTGCCAGCATGTATGTCTGTGCACCCTGTGCATGTCTGGTAACTGCAGAGGCCATTAGAGGGTGTTGATCTCCTGGAATTGGAGCTGTAGATGGCTGTATGGGTGCTGGGAACCAAACCTAGGTCCTCTGGAGAAGCATCCAGTGAGCTGTCCCACAAGCCCCTTATTAGAAGTTCTTAATTAGCATGTGCCTGTTATGCATAATGATATACTTCATTTTGATAATTCCTCTTTCTCTGTCTGTCTCCCCCCCCCCACTTGATCCCGTCCCTCTCCAGCTAATCCTGCTTCTACTTTCATGTATTGATTTACTTGTTTTGTGAATCAGTGATTTTAGTTAGGATTACTTTACAGGAACTAAAGCAACTTACTAGTTGATACACTACTGGAAAAAATGTTTGTCTTTTTCTTGCATTAACTATTGTAGTAGTATCAAAGAGTTCCACAAAAAATCTCTTCCTAAAAATAAAAAAAGGAGATACAATATAAAGAGCATTCGTATTGTTTCTGATGTATTGATACAAATTTAAGGTCAATTTTGTTATATGTATATTTTTATTCTTGTTTAAGGTATTATGCTTATAGCTCATTTAAAATGTAATGTATAATTTAAAATTACAGTTTAATAGATAGTGAGACATGTCTGCTCCTGGCAGCACCAATTATTTCAGAGAGGTTGATGGTCATTGAAGAAACTCATTTTGGAATTTGCCTTCAATGTGACAAGGCTAGCCATTTGGGCAAGAAACTGCTCTTGCCTAGACTGCTTGATGGTATTCTGTATAAACTGGACATGCAGGATCCACAGAAAGATGGCTGCTGAACTTGCCTAAAGAAGGTGAGACAGCCCTTCAGGGTTTTTGCTCCATCAAAGAAACTGCCATACATTCTGTAGGATGTAGAAGAAAATGACTGACAAACTGCCTATAAATGCAGAACAGATCTTCAAATTTCCAACTTCACTGAAAAGTCTGCCAGATATTATGGGCCTATAGGCTGAAGATTGATGCCCCAATGTTATAAAAGAACTTTGGGTGAAAGTCCAGGCAGTGAGCTGTCTCTGTCATTTCAAAACTTTGGAAGTTGCTTACAATGCCCTTCCTGTTTACTTAGGTAATATTATATCCTTCTGGGGTCTTTGATGAAGTTGAAGACTAGACAGTTATAATTATAGTTTTCCTTAGTTATGATGAAAGATAAATTAGACATAAAACTTTAGACTCACAAAATAGGATAGATGAAAGAATATTTTCCTTAATTTGCCAAATGTAAATGGACTAAATACTGTAACTATAATTCTTGCTTAATAACTGTTTTGTATATATAATTTTACTATGTTAAATTTAAAACTTTCCTTTTTATTTAGACAGAAACGGGGAGATGATGTGAGATTCTTCTCTGTATGTCGTGAATATGTTTTACTACCATTGGCTAGTAAATAAGCTGCTTTGACCTATGGCAGGGCAGAATATAGCAAGGCTGGAAATCCAAGCAGAGATAGGGGAGGAAAGAAGCTGCTTAAGGAGAGAGATGCCAGAACTGTACTGTTTAGTCACAGCCTTGTGGCGATACACAGATGTAATAGAAGTGGGTTAATTTAAGATATAAGAGCTAGGTAGGAATATACCTAAGCCATTGATCAAGCCGTTTTGTAATTAATATAGTTTCTGTGTGATTCTTTGGGTCTGCACAGCCGGGAAATGAAGGCACAGTTTCCATCTCCAAACTTTAAGTACCTATAGCTCTTCAGAAAAGGTGGACCCTCCTGAGACCCTGTCCCTTCTCACTTCATTGTTATTTCCCTGTTGCCTTTGTTTGTTTGATTGTTTTTTGAGGTCTTATGTACTCCAAGGATGTCTTGAAATCCTTATGCCTCCAAGGGTGACTTTGAATTTCTGTCTCCACCTTCTGAGTGCTAGGATTATTAGACTTATGCTAACTAACACCCAACTAAAAAGGCACTGGGAAATCAAACTCAGGGCTTCAATTATGCTAAGTAATTACCAAATGAGCTACATTCCTAGCTGCTTTTGTTTTTGTAGTATTCTTTGTAAAGCATCTACAGGTACTAAGGGAAAACTAATTTATTTTTAAAGAAATACTCTTTAAAATTATGTGGTTGTGTGCATCTGTGTGTGGTTATATGCATTTGAGTGCAGAGACCAGGGATGTCAGATCTCCCTGGAGCTGGAGTTATATACAGGTGGTTGTCAGCTCCCAGATGCCTGTGCTGGGAACTGAACAAGAGTGGCATGTGCTTGTAATTGCTGATCTGTCTCTTCAACCTTGGAAATGGTTAGCTGCTGTAGTAATTAAAGAATAGTTCTCCATTTAGGTAGACCTTTTACTCCAAGGCAAATAAAGCCAAGCACAAGGGATTCTGGAAACAAAATAGCAAAGAAGTGAAATTGTTGTGTCAGTAAGGTCAGTGTGTGACAAAGATGATTTAAAAGCCAAGTGTTTGTGTTGTCTGAGGGTTCTATCCTGCCCAGTTTCCCAGCCGTTAAGTCTTAAAGAAATCACACAGAGGTCTACATTAGTTATAAACTGATTGGCCCATTAGCTCAGGCTTCTTATTAATTCTTATAACTTATATGATTCTTATCTCTGTTAGCCAAGTGGCTCAGTACCTTATTCAGCAGGGCAGTCACATCTTGCGTCTTCTGTGGCTGTAGTCACGCTGCCAACCCAGAATACTCCAGTTCTCATTGACCCACCTCTACTCTCTGACTTGTTGTTCTGCCTATATTTCCTGCCTGGCTACTGGCCAATCAGCGTTTATTTAAAATACAATTGACAGAATACTGTTTGAGCTTGGAAGCTGTGAGATGGTTCCGTGGGTTAAGCACTTTTAGCATATGTGTGTGTGTGTGTATGTGTGTGTGTGTGTGTGGAGTCTAGCACCCATATAACAAGCTGGCCTTGTTCTGCAAGTGTAGCTGTAACCTCAAATGAATGAAGACTTGCTGACTGCCAGAATAGCAGAAAAAATGTGATCCAGGTAGATCACATGTCTCAAAGAAATAAGGCAGAGATGAATAGGGAAGGGTTCTTTCACCCATCTCTGACTTCAGTGTATATAAAGAGAAGTGCACACCCATATGGACACAGTGTACATGTTATATTTACACACACACACACACAAAACACACACACAAAACACACACACACACACACACACACACACACACACACACACGAAGATTCCTTCCAGTTCAATACCAGTCTGGACTGGACTACTTAGTCAGTTCCAGCCACCCAGGGTTATTCAAAGCTAGACCCTTTCCCTACAAGACTAAACAAAAATCTGGGTGTGGTTATGCACGCCTGTCCTCAGGAGATTTGGAAGGTAGAGGCTGGAGGATGAGGAGTTCAAGGCCAGTCTCTGCTACTTAGACTGAGTGTGAGGAGGCCAGTCTAGCCTGTGTTAAACCTTGTTTTAACACCCCCTCACACCCTCTCCCACACCTACCAAGAAAAAAAAAAAGAGATGAATGAAAAATCTCAATTGTTTCCAGAAAGTTTGTGTAAATATATTGGAATAACTTGAAGGGGAACTAAATGAGACTGATACTTCCAAAATTGAGAAACCGTGTGAGTTTGGCCAAGGCTCTCTGCACTTTGCCGTGCGTGCTCATTTTCAGCTGCTGTGGATGTGATTATGCTGTGCATGCATCTCCAGAGTGACTTTAGGTTGCTTGGGTTATTAAAATATGTTTAATAAGCTAATCTTTTTCAAAGCCTCAAAAATAATTAAGATGCAAGAACAGATAAGCCCTATGTCTAGAATGAATAATTAATTTGTAAATATTCTAGATGCTAAGGAGGAAGGAAGATGGTAGCGTCTGCAATTCCTATTGTCAGGTCAGGAAGCTAGACAGGAAGCTAGATGTTGAAGCAGAGAGAATTGTTTCCTTTTTTTTTTTTCTCTGAATATAGGGGCAATTATTTTTGGATTCTAATCCTGTATAATTATGAGTGGGTGGCAATATTGGCAGTCTTTCCTCCAACTCTGCTCCTTGCTTCCTTTTAAAGGGCTATGGAATTAGAAAAATAAAACATGGTGGTCCTGTAAAAGGAAAAATTTAAACAAGTCAGATAAGCATGTATTGAAATCAAGTCTTACATGCTAGTAAAACTCTCTGAGTAGATGCTACTCATATTTTATCCCTTAGAAAGGGATAATATCAAATCACCGCTCAACTTATTTTTGTTGTTGTTGTTTTTGAGACAGGTTTCTCTGTCCAACAAGAGCCCTGGCTGTTCTAGAACTCTATAGATCAGTATGGCCTGAGGACACCCCCCCCCCCCCCCCCAGTGCTGGGATTGCAGTGGTGCAGCACTGCCGCCTGGCAGAAACATTTTTGTAAGGAGCTACAGTAATCTCTGGGCACTTCAGATTTGTCTGTGGTAGGTGGTTTACAGCAGGCATTTCTTTTTAAGAACCTCAGAGAGTAATGGGGTTATCTTATTCACAGAGACTCATCAAGTAGGTCGTGTCTATTCATTTAGTAGACGTAGGTCAGTGGAGTAGTAGAATGCTCTTGGTCTTGGGCCGTAGGTTTACTGAGTACCTGCATAGGTTATATATTACACAGTGGTCAACTGTTGAGACCCTGTATCCAACTGATGTTAATATTGTATAGAACCCCTTGGAGTGCAGAGGAAGGAGAACTGATTTTTTTGAAAGTTTTACAGAGAAAGGTAACATGGATAAGGCATTGTAGGTAGAGGAAATAGGAAGGTCAGAGGATGGGAGGTGTGGTCCAGGATGCATGTTTGGGTGATGGTTAGTAGTATTTGATCAGAGTGTGTATGACTTGGTGCAGACCCATGCCTATAGTCTCAGCCCTCAGGAGACTAAGGCAGGAGGATGGAGAATTTGAGATTAGACTGAGCTACACCGTGATGTTTTGTCTCAAAAGTAAAGTGTGAGTTATGTCCATTAAGGGAATTTGTGCAGTGTTGGAGGTCAGGCTTTGGGCAGGAGAGGGAGGTCAGTTTTGGAGCCTCCTCCAGAGTGCTGACCTTGCGAGAGAGGTAGAAAGCAGTTTGCTAATGAAGTAAGAGAGAACCCAGGCCTGTGGTACTGAATAGTGTGGTTCCACTGAGTGAGTGTCTACACTAAAGTGTAGATATTAAGTTGTGTGGACTGAGAGGGGTGATGGCTGCAGAAGTGAGGAGAGTCTTAACAAATAACTTAAAAATGCATTTTTATATACAAACAATCTTACTATCTTAAACTTAAAATTCTTCTTTTTTTTTTTGGTTTGGTTTAATTTTCTTCACCTTTATTTATTTCCTGTATGCTATGTGTGTGCACACTGAGTGCCTCAGCACAGGTGTGAAGTCAGAGGACAGCTTGCAGGAGTTGGATCTAGAGATTGAACTCGGGTCATCAGACTTGGCAGCAAGTACCTTTACCTAGGTGCTTGGTTTGTAGTTGTGTGCCATCAGGCCTGGCTTTTGTTCTCGAAGCCATGTGTGTGTCACTGCGTGAACCCGAGTGGCGCATCTGTTAAGGTGCTTCTCAACTCTCCACATCCCTGAGGCAGAGGCAGGGTACGCCCATGGGTTCCAGCTGGGTTTGGAGACGAGCGCTTTCATTCTAATTCTGCACATCTGGTTCTTTGATAGCATCTCTGGGCCTCAGTTTCCTCAAAAGTCTGTTGTACAAAGTCCAGTGTCTTTGGAAACATTGAGGAAAAACACTCTTGATTGAAAATACATTTTCTCTCAGAAAGGTATATGACATTTTAATGAGGCTTTGAGCTTTTTCATTTATTAAAAAAACCAACTAAATATAGACCTGTTTAAAAGGCTGAGACCAGTGTATCATTTAAGCTGTTTTACAGCACTAATTTTAAGGTTGAGTGACCTTTTAGCTCTTCTTAGGAAGCCTTTCAGATAGATGTTTTGGTTAGATAGAGCTTTTGAAATGGGATATTAGACAAGCAAGGCATCTGTGTATTGGAGCCAGCTGCCCCTGGTGTCGTAACTCCTTGCTTTGCTGTCTTCAGCATAGATGTCTCTGTCATGTACTTCTCACAAAATTAAACTTGTAAACAAAGACAACTTTTAAAAGTAAGCAATCTCACAACATGTATATCTAAGAGGATCCGGGTTTGCTCTGCCTGTCTCTTCCCATAGGGAAGGTGAGGGGCGGGGGTCCAAGCTGTGTGCCAGGGAAATGAGACTCTCCACAGAGGCTTCTGCTTTGTTTCATTGACTTGAGCTGAATCATGCACGAATCACGTGGCATGAAGGTGGGGCTTGGGTGTATCTGTGTCCAGAATCTGGCTTTTCAGTTTCTGGTCTAAAAGAGTATAGGTGATAGGAATGAGTTTTAGTCATTCAAAATGTATCTTAGTTTAAACTAGACAGCATTATTATGGCATAGTTACCAAGTTCTAGCCTTATCCAAGGTGACCCTGTTTGCCTAAGGCTGTAACTGAACAGTTTTGGGAAAACCAGCCTAATTTTAGGAAAGCCAGCTTCTGCTCTGTCACCTGATCCTCCATGTCCTTAAAATATGGAATATCTTTAAAGGCTGGAACAATTTCAGTGTGATTAAAAAAGAAAAAAAGAGGCCAAAGAGTAGTTGTTCTGATAATCAGTGCACAGGGAGACAACCCTAAGCAGGGCTTTGGGAGCTGCTCAGTTATGTGAGAGTCTGACGAGGACTTCTGTGTCCCCATATCCGTGACTCTGTGCTCTTTGTTAGCGGCCTCACAGGAGTCTGTGTTCCTAGGAGGGAGGACTAGTATCCTCTGGACATGTCAACCCCCAAACACCCTCACCCTACCAGGCTTTCTACACCCCTGTGGATCTGGAACTTTATGAAAACATTGTTGTTCCTGCAGTATAATTCACGTCATGAATTTATGCCTTTAGTGTTCAACTCAGTGGTTTCGTGCACCCACAAAGTCATGTAACCATCACCATTATCTAGATCCAGAACACCCAGACGGAAACACTGTACTCATTAGCAGTCACTGCCCATTGCCTGCTTCCCTCAGCCCCTGGCAACCACTAATCTACTTTGTGTCTCTTTGGATTTGCTTATTAGACATTTAACATGAAGAGAGTCATGTAATAACTGGCCTTTTGTGACTTTTCTTCTTTCACTAAGCATAATGTTTTCAAATTCATTTGGATTGTAGCATGGCTCAGTACTTCATTCCTTTTCATTGTATGACTATCCTGCAGTCGGGGTTTAGCTATTGTGAGCAGCACTGCTGTGAACATTGTGCCCAGGCTGTCTTCACGCTTGTGGTCCTTCCACCTCTGCCTCCTGAGGTTTAGATTACAGATGTGCACTGCTGCTCCGTATGTAAAACCTTCTGTGTGAGCGCATGCTTTCCTTTCTCCTGGATGTGTACTAAGGGTGGAATTGCTGGAGCTTCAAGCACATCACACTGTGGCTCTTGTAGTTAGGGAGTCTAGGGATAAACCTAATCCAATGGTGATTTGTGTAGCGTTGATACTCCCTATTAGTTTTATAGTTTGACTCTCCTAGAGTAAACCCCCCCCCCCCCCCCCCGCCAGATTTGAGGCTTATAGACATCAGAGTTGCCCCTAATTGATAGTTACTTTTTTTTTTCACCTCTGCCTTAGGGATATAGTGTGGGACCCAACTGAGATGATTGTGTAGTGAGCTCATACTCAGAGCCTGCACACCGTGTGCCTTCTCTGTGCCCCTGTCTAATCCTTCTCTGTCAAAGTATAGGAATCCAATCTCATTCACAGATACCTTTTTGTGTGTTTGGACTTTTTAAAAGGTGGTTTAGCTACATAGCCCACAGGCTTCAGACCAGACACGCGATCTTCCTGTCTTCGCTCCAGAGTGTTAGAGCTACAGCCATGGGGTCATTATTATCCGATATAAAATTGACATGTTAAACCCTGTCACAAAGGTGCTAACAGGTAACACACATGCGGCTGTGGCATTTCAGATGCCAGAGGTTCTTTCACATCAGGCTGACTTCTGCATGAGCTTAAGGGCAGCCATGCATTCAGCCTGTGGGTGATACAGGATGGGGAGGTAACTGAGGCCTGTACTGACTGTGTCTGCCCAGGCTGCAGGAAACCCATCTTTTCAACACCCTTGCCCTTCTTCAGGATCATCCCGTGTTCCTGACTTCCTTGCTCAGAGCCCTCCACTTTTTTGAATTTCTTTTTTTCTCTTTGTGTTGTTTAGTCTGTCCCACTATGTCTTCTCCTTAACCTCATCCTAAAAGTGTTCAATGCACGTTTGCCTTTTTGGCTAATGTTTGACAATAATTTCATTGTTTTCTTATCTGATAACTCGGGAACTCGAGTCTGTGCTTCTCAGTTCTAGCTTCTTGTAATTAAGTTTTGTGAAAAGGAAATGTGGGTTCAGCTATATTCTCCTGTTAGCAGAGGTCTTACTTGGTATAGACTAGAACTGTGCGTCTGTAATGAGTTGTTCCTCTGTGAATACTAATGCACTTAGCAGAAACCGTTCTTTGTTAGAGACTTTTTCTATGTGAGCCACAGCTTTCCAGGCCTGTTCCATAGTTAGTCATTTGTGGGTTTTGAGGTATGTCAGAGGAGATGTTCTGACCAGCACACCTGGATCCTCTTAGATATACATGTTGTGAGATTGCTTCCTTTTAAAAGTTGTCTTTGTTTACAAGTTTAATTTTGTACCTAATGCCACAGTAGAAAAATTCTTTACTATAAGAGACCTGATAAATACTAGCTAAAACATTTTGTTTTGTCTTGTAGGCATCTTTTCTAAGGGCTGATATTAATGCTTTCCCAGCTCACATTTTGATTTTTAATAACCGCACATCAGATTTAGTAATGCGCCTGTAGTGCACTCTTGGTGACTGTGTGTGTTTTCTTTAAGACCAGCTAAAGAAAATGTAGGCAAATGCTGGTGTGCTTGTGAGAATGTGCTTCCCCTTTTGGGCACTGGGAGAGCAAGTCAGGCAGAGCTTCCTCTTGCTCCTGCGAGTTTACAAAGAAATTACTAACAGCTGGCAGTGGGCTAAAGTGATGCATGTGTAAAGTGGAAGGCAGTGTATGCTCCTCTACCTGTTCTTCTTTCTAATCAAGGTCAGGATCTGAGCTCCTGCTAAAGGTCTATGTCTTCAGGGTTTCCGCCTTCTTAGGAACCTAAGCCCCTGAAGGTAAGGGACAAAGCATCCCTAAGCCCTGTTATATTATTTCTTGTTCTGTCATAGAGCATAGATCTCTAGAAGTACAAGCAGTTTAGCTTCAGGTTAACAAACTACTGTTCAAAGACAATGCTGTCCACTACAAGTGGACTGAGAGATGATGGGAAGCGGGAAGACTGTCCAAGATCTCCCCGCCCTTCTGGGAGTTAGGGATGTATTCCTCTGACCTCTCCTTAATGGGAAGTCAGTGGTCTTGGGATCTAGCAAAAGGGCATTTTAAGCCCTCATGATAGGCCTGCAGGTAGAGCACATCCCAGTAAGAAGCAGTGCTTGATCTCGGGATTTCAGCTGTTGTTAGGGCCGTGCCATTGATGGCTAGCCAGCGGGAGTATCACAAATGCCTCCATCAACTACAGGATGAGACTCGGGCAGTATTTTATATCTTAAACCTGTTTGATGATTTATTCTTTCTTCTATACCCAGGGTTACCCATCTGCCTGTCGTTATCCAGCTCTGGTCTGTAAAATTGTCCTCTGCTGTTTACTAGCTCTTTTATTACTTCACTGTGGAGAGGGAAGGTTTTATATGGAGGTGCTGAAGCTTCACTGCCTGCGACCTTTATGCCCCATTTTAGTGTGTCTCGGTGTTTCTAGAAAGGAGTCTATAAAAAGAGTATATGATCCTTCTTGTGTGCCTGTTTAGTTTATCAGACAGGGCCTCACTCTGTAGTTCTGGCTGGCCTGGAACTCACATATATCCTCCTGCTTCTGTCTTCTGAGTGCTGGGATTAAAGGCGTGTGCCACCACATCCATCCAATCTTTTTTTCTTTTAGCAAAATTTTATTACATTTGTTTATTTTGTGTGTGGGTGCTCATGGAGGGCGCAGAGCAGCTTAAGGAGTTCCTTCCTTCCCTATGTTAGTCCAGGACTCAAACTCAGCAGCAGTCCTGCTTGGCAGGCTCCGTTACCCCTGTCAGCACCTAGTTCCTTCTCTTTCTTTATTTATGGATTTTATCTGTTCAAGAATTTGGTATTTAATGGATAAGAGAGACAGAGACAACAACCCACATAGAATTTTTTTTGCCTTATTCTACTTTATATTATCTTTTAAAAATATTATTTATTTTATGTGTGTTTTGCATCTATGTCTGTGTACCACATGTGTGCCTGGTGTCAGAGGAAGTAAAAATAGGGTATCAGATACCCTGGAAATAGAGTTAACAGATGGTTGTGAACCACCATTTGGGCACTGGGAATCAAATGGCCTAACCACTGAGCCATATTTCCAGCCCCCCATATTCTAACATAATGTATTCTTGGCCACTTTTTGCTTAGCATTAAATTCTCTAATTTTAGAAGAACTACATATTTTGGCATATATGCATACTAAAACTCAAAAGTTGACATTTCTCTAGGATTTGCATTTTATGCTTAGTCCAGTACATTAAGAATTACATCAAGATTAGTTTTCTAAATGACCGTTAGCTGGACGTTTTTTCTGTCAAGAGAGAATGCATTGCCTTCTGCATAGCATATTAATCGTGGCAGCCCAGAGATAAATGGACTTAAGCTGTGCTCAAATTTTTCATTGCGGGGAGACATACATATTTCTAAAAAGCTCTTCTCATCAGCAAGAGTGTTTCTTTCTGTTGTTTTAATTAAATGAACGGCTTAAAAATTAATCATGACACTTTGATGATCTCATAGTGACTACGCGTAAGGATTCTTTCTCAAGATTTATTTATGGTGCATCTAGAATAGTGCTGTTCAGAGGAACTCTGATGATGCTAATGTTCTGTCTGCATCGCCCAATTTAGTAGCCACCAAAACAAATGACTTGTGAAACCAGGAAACTCACGTTTTAGTTTTCTTTAAAATAATGTTAATTTCATGGTTAGTAGACAGCACAGATCTAGAAGAATGATGTCCTGAGGCTCTCAGGTTTTTTTGTTTTGTTTTTGAGGGGCTGTATTAAAATTTGAGGCTGTTTAAATATAAATAATAATGATATTGCTGCGAGATAAAGAAACTTCTTTTAAAAAGATGCAAGTTGAGCTGGAGAGATTTGGTAAAGTGCTTGCTTGGCAAACATGAGAACCTGAGTTTGTTTGATTTCTAGAACCCATTTAAAAAGCTAGGTCTGATGTATATACTTATAACCCTAGTACTAGAGAGGTAGGTAGTAGATTCCTGGGACCTTCTGCTCAAACAGCTTAGTCTAATGTTGAGTTTCCAGTCAATTGAGAAATTGTGTCTCAACAAAATAAAATCCATTGCACTTACAAAATGATACCTGAAGTTGACATCTAGCCTCCATGTGTACCTGCACACAAATGCATGTACACATCCATGCACGGACACACACACACACACAGTGGTGTAAAAGTTTATCAAACTTACATGTATTGAAGTGAACTTTGAGAGGGTAAGACAAATGTAATATTTAAATGGTAGCTTCTGAATATTACTAAGTATAATATAAATTAGTCTACTAGCCCAACATGCTGGCATGCGTCTGTAATCCATTTACTTGGGAGTCTGAGGCAGGAGGATTTTCAGTTTGAGGCTACCTGGGGCAAGACCTACTCTCCCCAGCACCAATAAAAACTTAGACTATTCCAGGCGGTGTTGGCACACACCTTTAACCTCAGCACTTGGAGACAATTGCTGGATCTCTAAATATGAGGACAGCCTGATCTACAGAGGGAGTTCCAGGACAGGCTCCAAAGCTACAGAGAAAACTTGTCTCAAAAGAAAAAAAAATCCCCTCAAAAACCCTTTGACTAAATGTTGTGAGAGACTCAGAGGCGAGCATCATTTAGATGGAAATACATGTTTGGGATCTTGATTAGGAAGTCTTGAGGGGGGCATGGGTATGCACTCTAGAGCACAGAATAGCTTCCTATCACAAGTAGTTTCCTATCAAGATTCTTACCAAGATTTGACTTTAGTGCCTCGTGGTGATAGGGCGGTGGGAACACAGGGAGGGTTGTTTGTATCAGAACATTAAGTTGTATGAGTTCTGACATCAGTCTGAAGTGGGGTGGTATCTTACTAGGTGGGTGCTGTGAGAAGCTCTGTCGAGCCTGCATTTTTCCAGGCAGGCCTCTTAGTCATTATTGTTCACAGGAAAATAACTTTCCTAAGACCCTGGGAGCCCAGAAATGAAAACCACACAGATAGGGAACCTTCACCCACTCCGTTAGATAAGAAGGAGTACTTGAAAATGCTCTTTGACCTAACAGTCAGTCAGGTTTATTCAATATGTATGTAAGTGTGTGTGTAATATAAATGTGTACGTGTAATAATATGTAATATTTCATAGTTTAAAGAAATTAATTACACTAGAATATTAAAAAATTGTAGCAAGAATTTAAGGGGATTAGTTAATTGTGGGGATTTTGGTTTTATTTTTTTTCCCCAAATCTTACAGGAACCTCCCCCGACCCCTAGAAAAGATTGTAAACTGATAGAGTTGGCTTTACATCGAGCCCAGAACCAAGGGGAAGAAAGCTGCAGGACAATGGGCTCACCCAGCCCTTCCTTCTTTGTGCTTCTGGCTTGCTTGTACATTCAGAGTTTTCTTCTTTGCCAAATCTTAAATGTGTGCCAGAGGGCCCAGTCTACCAGTTTCCTACCTATCTTCACCAGATAGACAGACTGGGAGGAAGGGAGCGCATAATTGTGTGTGCCTCAACTAATCTGCCTTCCCCTTAGTTCCCTGGGTCTTGTCACACCAGGATGTAATCCCCAGAGCTCCCCAGTGCCCTGGGTTCACTTTTATCAGGTCAGGGATGCAGCTCCAAAGGGCATGCATTACATCAGAATATGAGAGAATAGAGAATGAGTTAGCATGCTTCTGACAGGGTATCAGGATGCTGCTGTCTTAGGAATTTAGCTGTGGCTGATAAGACCTGCCTTTTCCTTTGGATAGGCTTTAGTCTCTGGTCTTGAACTAGTGTTAGGCAGACCAGACCAGGTTGGTACATCTGAGTAACCTGAGCTGTATCAGGCTTCTACCCAAGACCTTTAGATGGGAACTGAAACCAGCCACACCTCCCTAAAATGGTGCGTGGAAGCCTGTCCAGCACAGTGCCTTTCGGTGCTTGTTCCTTTCAGAGATGGGATTATGGTCGTTGTGTGCAAAGTTTTGCTGGCCCGAATCCAGAGGAGTTTGTAAAGAATAGATTTGTTATTGGAAGAAAATAATACTACCTCTATGGAAATAATCCTAGGTATAGATGAGTAAATTTGCTTTGAAGATTCGAAATGTCTGTCACCATAAAGACAAGGACAGTAAATGGTGTATAAGAGAGCAGGCTCTGCGTTAAAAGACAGGAGGTAAAAATGGAAGGTGTAAAGAACCTTGTGCAAATGAGTAAAACAGATGAAAAGGCATTTTGTGGAAAGGAAGAATGGCTAGTAATTACCAAGAGATTTTTTTATCTTATTAGTGATGGGGATCAGACGTTAAAGCGATCGGTTGTTTGCTTTGCTATCAGTTTGGTAGAAATGAAAAGCAATAATAATTCTTAGCAACCCAGAGTGAGAAATGAGTATGTTTCTACAGAGTGAGGATGTAGATTGTTCAGACCTTCTCAGGCAGTGCTTTATTAGCTGTGCAGATAAAACCACAAATTAATGGTGAAGTCCTGGGATGATGAAATGTATGGCGGTCCAGCCACCACGTGGAGTATTATGGAGCTCCTAAAAGACTGTATCATAGATCTGCGAGAGGATGTTGTGTGGAAACCCGCATGCATTCTTAGTGGGGGAAAATTATAAAGTCGTCACATTAATGCAAAATAAATGGCTTAAAACTAGATTTAGTTTTAAAAGTATCATATTTTATGAATGCCGTATGTATTATGCGTGTCTACATACAATAAATTCATTCAGATTCTGTTAGATCATGTTGGAAAAGAATATTCCCAATGTCACACAAAGAGGCCCACAAAGTGAAAGTTCCTCTGTGGAGCAATTTTCTTTTGCAAAGGGTGCAGAGGAACAGGTGAGCAAGCACAAAAGGGCTGAAGTTCTAATGCAGGTCGAGACTGTACTTTATTGGTGGGCGTTCTCCAGTCACGTGAATGTCTGGAAAGGAAGCCGGCCTGGGTAGTTGGACAAACAGCAGACACTAGAGTTTTACAAGGAATAAAAAATGTATGGAATCCCTTTGGCAATCTAATCATCTTTGAAAGAAAAGACTGTTTCTCAAATGATCACTTTTCATGGTCTCACTCTAAAACAAGCTTTTTAGAATTAGTGAAATCATAGTACCTAAGAATTGGTGGCATATAGTTGAAGCTGGGTTTTTGGTTTGGGTGAAGCGTAGTACACATAAGTGATGAGATCTCTATTTGATGAAAGGAGGAATGTAAATATACTGACAAGGGGAGGAGGAGATGGGGTGGGACCAAGGAGAGCTCCGTGGAGGCTTGACTTCGTCTGTATTATCAATATTTAATTTTTCTTTATGGTGAAAATATATTCAATAATTACATAATGAAAACCATGAAAACATATTTTCGTTAAGATAAGAGTTGCCTGGGTGCCCATGTCATCTGAGCCATTTGTCTGCTTTGGCAGCTAGACAAAAGTTCCCTTGAGAACTTTTAAGGCCTAGATGCCAGGATCAGCCATGAGCATTTTCAGCTCCATTAAGAAGTTAAGTAACTGAAGGTTTAGGTGATAGAGAACTGAGCATGGACTCGTAAGACTTGGGCTAATGGCTGTATGGAATCTTCTTTCCCTGGAACTGTTGGGCTAAGGGAATTGTGTGGTGTGGCAGAGAACAGGGGGAGTCAAGGAACATTAGTTACTCAGTGCAGTTGTTTGGGCAGAGAACTAAGCCCTCACGGGGAAGAGTCAGCTGACACAGTAGCGTTTTTAATCTGAGGAGCTCATCCAAGTGTAAGTTAGAGGCAGGCCTGGCCAGGACCAGGTTCTCCGAGGTCTGTAGGGGAGGTGACCTGCAACCAAACATGGTTGTTTTAGAAGGCTACGCGGAGCACCCAGGACTATGGATGGCAGAGGAAAGAGTCTGCCAGCGAAGTTAGCTTCTGGCCGACACTGTCATTTGTGTGGTCACTGGAGGAAAGGCGGAGTCTGAACATGGGATTTCTGTCTTTCTGTCTTTTTGTTTTTTTTTTTTTTGTTTTGTTTTGTTTTGAGACAGGGTTTCAACTCTCTTGTAGACCAATCTGGCCTCGAGCTCACAGAGATCCACCTGCCTCTGCCTCCTAAGTGCTGGGATTAAAGGCGTGCGCCACCACTGCCGACCTGAATGTGTGATTTCTAAGGAGGGACTCAGAAAGGAAGGAAGGCGGCCTCACTGCTGCACACAGGCACAAAGGCGGGCTTGAGAGCATTGAGTGCAGTTTCTCTGGAGAACAGGTGTATCAAAGGAAGCTGTAGGGCATACAGTTGACAGGTGGGCTAGGGTCAAATGGTGAAGAACTGACAGTGTAGGTGCTTGCTCATTTTGTTCATGTATAATCTTTGAGTTATTATGTATTTTTGTATTGTCTTCCACACTTGCTTTGTAAGGGCATTATGATGCATGTTTAAGGTCCTTGGCACATCTGCTTGCTTATTTTGTATGTCTGCATATGGATGCTTGGATTTCAGAATTACATCTGTGCCACAAACTATCTTTGTTTCAGTGTGCCGAGCAGCCTCTTCTGACAGCCGCGTCTCTCTCAAAGGTCACCTTGCATTTGTGCTGTTGAGTGAAAGCGCAGAATGAGCTGCCTGTGAAGATGAGCGTGCGGTTCACGGAGTGGAGAAGGACATGGGGGCTCTGCGCGGGGAGCTGGGAGCCAGCCATGCCTGTGCTCTAGCAGCTTGGAACTGCTGTTCTTCCCTGGCGCATGTGTCCCCAGTCTAGCTGGTGTTACCACTTTATTGCTGCATTTTGCAGATTCAAACATAGACAACATGATTTGACATTAAAAAATTAAAAAATTTCCTGCCATTTTGGACAGTGTTAGTGTTAGGACACTTGACAGTGTCAGTAGAGTTACTGAAATGGTCAAGACTTCTTTGCTGATAGTTAAGTTTGCATGCACAAGTACGAATGCTTGTGTACACTAGCCCCCGGAACTACCATATGTGCTCATAATGAGAACTCCGAGCACTGGTGGACTGTTCAAACTATCGCGTGGTAACACAGCCTTCCAGTCAACAGGTTCGCTCAACAGGGTTGGTGGTGTTGCTGTGCAGCATTGCTTTGTTGTAGGATGACTCAGGCTTTTAATGGAGTTGGATTTCATTTATAGACTGTGCCTCTGTGGAGTCTCAGAGTTGGTGGAGGTTCCTTTAGTGTCTACTACCCCCATAGCTCAGTTTGGGCCTTAACATGACATCGTCCTAGTTATTTTTATTTGTCACTATAAAAGGTATGGGACAGGATGTTAAAGTGCATTTTTCTGTTGTCTCAAATCTTGGCCCAGGTCCCAAAGCTGCATACAGTAGGCACTACATAGCCACACCATCTGAAAAGACATTCTAGAAACGTGTTTGTTGCAGGACATCACAAGATGTGGCCGGATGCAGATAGATGCTATTTCTCTGCTCACCCCATAGCCCAGCCTATGTAAGAAGCCTAGAAGTGGGTTCTGTGCATGTAACTCTAGTAGAGTATTATTCCTTGGGGGAGTCCCACCACCACCATTCAGAGGGGCCTTAAGAAAGAGTGTTGCTGCAAGAGAATAGATTACATCTTACTGGGCTGTAGAGTTAATTACTAGTTAGGTGATGCCCTGAGATTAGAGAATTAGCCAGGTATGAAACCAAGACTGGTGTCTTCCTCTCACCTGGAAGCAGCAGTGTGGATGGCAGTGTGTAAAGAGCAGCTAAAATGCTTGGCATTTCCTGTGGGCTGGGTGTTCTGCCTGCGTGCCAGGTATGGGACCCTACCAGGAGGAGACTGGGTTTAGGAGCTGAAGGGAAGGCCGAGAGCTGAGCCAGGAGAACACAGTCTCTTGTGCCAGACCGCCTGGAGGTCCAGCCAAGGGCGCACTCATTAGCTAGAACTCACATATGGGTCTCAGCAAGAGGAAAGGGTAGTTACTTTGGAGGCCTGAGCCATAAGGAGTGGATCAGTGTCCTTTTCCTCACTGCTGGTTTTAGAGAATGTCAAAATTAGTTTAGATATAGACTAGGTTGGACCTTTTACTACCCAAAAGTTTGGCTTTATTTATATGTGATAATATTTTCTTTTTAAAAGCCTGACTAGAAATTGGTAGTTCTGATAAGTTACTGAACCCTGAAGTGATGGCAGTCGGTCTCAGCACAAGTACATGGAAGCTGGCTTTTGTAATTTGCTTTGCTTCCACCTATTTTATGCCCTGCAGATTTTAAGCTTATAGCTTACTAGCAATTACCATGTTAGCTATGAATTTTGGAATTTCACTATAACCTGAGCACTGTAAATTTGCTACCTTAGTAGACAGCTAATAATAAAGATTATACCTTCATGTTGGCGTTAGGGATCCCTTAAGAATTAGCTGGAAACTCATTGTCTTTAATTGTAGTTCTTTTGACATTGTTAGTTCTTGGTTTACTTGTTTGTTTATTGTGACAGAATTGTAAAATAACCTACTTTCCTGGAAATGTGATTTATTGGTAGAGTGCTTGTATTTGCGGAGCCCCTCCACGCTTACTCCAGCAACAGTGCACGCGGGCGCGCATCCTGCTTGCCTCTTACTACTTCCTGATTATACGTCAATACGTGGACGTAGAGATTTAGGACTTTAGCCCAAGCTGGCCTTGAACTCTTAGCCTTCTTGCCTCAGCTTCTCTAGTGCTTGGATTCCAGGCTTGCATTATTGTGTCCAGTTATATTTACTTTCACACACACACACACACACACACACACACACGAGTTTGTATTTTGTTTATAGGTCTTATTTGCATTTTACATGGCTAGTGATAGTGTACTTTTTCATACATGCTTAAATACTTTTGGCGAAATGTCTATTCAGTCTTTTCTTATTAAAGGTTTATTTTTATTTTATGTGTATGAGTGTTTTACCTGTGTGTAACTGCCCTACATACATGCAGTGCCCATGGAGGCCAGAGGAGGTCATAGGAACCAGTGTATTTAGCTAGGGGCTGTGAGCTGCCATATTGGTGCTGTGAACTAAATCTGGGTCCTCTGCAAAAACAGCAGTAGTTTCTCCTTTCCTGTCTACTCAGTTTTAATATCTAAATTGAATTGTTTTGTCATTACATTGTAGTTCAGTTATGGACACTGAAAAGCTCACCAGACCTTAACTCTCCTCCTGGTATCTGCGTAAGGCAGAAAGCTTAAACTAAGGGAGTCATTTGACCAAACCACTTTTCCTTCCATAGGCTGTGGTCTCACCAACTTTGCAGCTTTCATGTCCTGACATCCTTCCCCTCCGCTGTTCAGGGCTTTGTGAGAGTATTCAAGCTGATCTTTTGTCCCTCTCACAGTTGTGCTTACAAGACTGACTGTTGTCCTTTCCCTCTCCGTCTTTTCCTCTGAAGACAGCCCAGACATAAGTCAGCCAGCTGTCTTCTCCCACAGTGTCATACTTAAGGCCCTGACTAGAACCCTTGTCTGGAAACCTTGCAAGGTATTTTATAACCCTCCCTCACCACACCCCAGTTTGTGAGCTCTTGGAGTACCAATTTAGTTTTGCCTTTTTCTTCCTTTCTCAGCCTATACCCCTCTCCTAAGATCTCTAGTTCATGTCGCTTGCATACTTCAGTGACTGGGAGAGAGAGAGCAGAGCCCTTTAGGAAAGACGAACAGGACTTTTTTTGGTGGTTATGCTACCAAAAATGCTTCTCGTCTAATCTTATCTGGCAAGATTTTGGCAGCTAACTGTAGATTTTCCGGATGTACATTGAATTGTCTTTGTCTTATGTTACAAAAGCAATAATTAGAGGAAATGATCCTTTTGAGTGATTGTTTAATGAATTCCACTTCTTTTAACTGTGCTGCTTCAGTTCTTCTTTCAAGTAAACTGTGCTGATGCCCAAATTATTTCACTGTAGATTAGTACTGAGCCAAAGTATCATGATGATTGATTTCCTTCTGTTAAGTTCCGTTTAGTCTTTTCTGTGGTGTGTGTGGGAGTCAACAATCCAGAAAGGATTTATTGACTTTACATTTAGTAGGGTTTACTCTACTTGATTATCATTCAACTCTATGTGTGTGTGCTAGAAGACCGCTATATTGGAATTCTGTTTTCTGTTAAACAAACTGCTGTTTTATTAACTACCGGTGTTTAGATTTAATGCTTTAAAGCTTCAGAGTGCCTCTTTTCTGCCCAGACAAGTTAGGCAGAACCCCAGGAAAGTTCTGGTTTCTGTCTGGGAATCACCGAGGCATCTAGAAGAGTGGTCTAGGTCCCGAGGCCCTCTTGTTGCAGCTGACTTTGCCGACAGCGGCAGGCGCTGCTCCAGTCCCATTATGGTTAGTTGCTTTTACCTGCATCATCATCAGTACCAGAGGACCCTTTCCTTTCCCTCCTTCCCTTCCTTACTTTCTTGCAACACATATGTTCTTTGTATTCTACAAACTATATAAAAAAGTCAGCATTTATTCTGTGTCTTTAAAATTTTTATCTCTTTTTATTTTGTGTGCATTGATGTTTTACCTGCATGTATGTATGTGTTACGGTGTCAGATCTTGGCGTCATAGACAATTGTGAGCTGCATTTGGTTGCTGGGCATTGAACCCAGGTCCTCTGAAAGAACAGTCAGTGTTCTTAACCACTGAACCATCTCTCTAGCCCCTTTGTTTTGTGTCTTAAGTAAGCAGTTGACGTCATCCAAGATGGACTTGATTTTAATGTTTTCAGTTTGTATCATGCCTTAAAATTCTAGTCAGTAAATTTTAGCTTTTCTTAAACACATACATTCTATTAAAAATGTAGTCATCAGAACATAAGTACTGGGAGTTTGTACATAGGGATCTACTGTTTTTTGCTCTAAAAATTCAAAGTATAGAGACAGTTTTGTTTCTGAAAATTTGAAACCCCCTTAGGAAATTAACAGAAATTTAGTTGTACTTATTTTTGTGATATTAATTCAGGGATTTTTAATCATATTAAAAATAACAGAAATGCCCAGCCTGCCTCTTTCTCTGGCTGATTTTGTACAAGTGGGTCTGACTTCTTGGAGTTTGTATGTGTCTGTGTGTGAGTTGCAGGTACCTGCAGAGTTCTGAGGATGATCGGAACTTTGCTATGTAGACCAGGCTAATTTGGAGCCTGCAGATCTGCCCAAGCCTGGCTCTTTAACCACTGCACCACCTCCCTTTTACTATCACCTCAGCGAGTCTTCACTTACAGCCTTCCATGATGTGCGCGGCTGGGCTCAGTGGTGGGCGAGGACTCCAGCTTAGCGCTCCAGGATCCATGTCCCCACAGGAGTGCTGTTGAGTGCTGGACCACGGCAAGAGAAAAAGAAGGAACAAGGCAGTTCTCTGCTCCGAGTCGTTGTTTTTAAATAGAGATGTATCTTAAAGTTTGATTTTTATTTTTACCTCCCAAGTCCTTTCTGTAGTTAGTAAATCCGGAGAAAGAAAAATACTTTTTGTGTATTCATGGGAGTAATCACTCTTTTTTATGAAAAATTATATCTTCATCCTAAATGAGTGTTTAGAAGTTTATTAACCAACAATTGGATTTGTGGTACCCAGTCTGATATAGTTTAGGCCAACCTTACCTCCCAAATGCTGGCTGGATAACAGGCATGTGCTACTGTGTCCAGCAACATATGATTCTTGGATGTTTTTACCCAAGTCTGGGACTGCTTAAGTTAAGGTGTGAAAGTTTTACCACTTTTGGTCTGTATTTTGAGGTAAAATATAATTCTGAGTAAGTGATCATCTCTTTTCTTGAAAAGCAAAGCAGTATTGCATGGCATGGAGAGGTGGCTCAGTGAAGAGAAGGGCACTTACTGCTCTTCCAGAGGGTCCCAGTTCAATTCCCAGCACCCATGTCAGGCTGCTCATACCTGCCTATAACTCCAGCTTCAGGGGACATAATGTACATTCACATATACACATATATACATATAAATAAAAATAATTTTTGTAAGGTAAAGAAAAACATCCAGGCATAGTGACCATAATTTTCTTTAATCACGGCACTTGAGAGGCAGAAGCAGGTAGATGTTGATGAATTTGAGGCTGATTTTGTGCATGGAGAGTTTAAGGCCAGCCACAACTATAGAGCGAGACCCTGTTTAATAGTAATACATTAAAAAAGCAGTATTACAATGAGGCAAGTTCTACAGGTATCAGTGCTATTATTATCATCTTTGATCATGTGTTAGAGCTAGAATTTGACATCTTTATCTGCTAGCATACAAAAAAGTTCCAAAATAGCCTGGAATGGAATATAAAAAAGTTTATTTATTAAGGGATAAATTCACAGAAATAGAGCTAGCCACTGTCCTCTGAGTGTGCTGGGAACTGGAACCAAATCCAGCAGCCTAGGGGCCAGGCATTCTCTGCATTTACATGGCCCAAAGTGGGCCGGTATTTTGAAGGCTATTGCCTGAAGGAATTCCCACAACACCTACAACACCTCCCCCTTTTGTCTAAATAAGAGAGTCTTTTTTTGAGACTATAGACTCGTAGAGATTTACTGCTTCTGCCCACTTCTAGTGAAGTAATTTAAAATGTTTTATTCTTAGGTAGCTTGATTTTCTTTAATATATCGCAATCAGATTATGAAAACTAAATCATTCTGGTGCATGAAACAGTAAGAAAGCAGTGAAAGATTTAAATTTACCAGTTGTGCTGTGTAGTGCACACATTTTGAATAACTTGAGAAAAGAGAGAGACCAGTGAAATTCTTTTTGGTTGTTTTGGAGACAGGATTTCTCCTTGTAGCCCTGGTTGTCCTATAACTCACTCTGTAGACCAGGCTGGCCTTGAACTCACAGAGATCTACCTCTTCTGCCTCCCTCTGTTGGGATTAAAGAAGATCTACCTCTTCTGTTGGGATTAAAGGCGTGCATCACCACTGCTTCATGACCAGTGGAATTTAAGAGACAGTGTGGGAGAAGTTCTACTGTGGGTCAGAGTAGGTGTTCTTTTAGTTGTTTTATTGCTAATATTTAAACAGGCAATTTACACATTAATGGCAGACATATCTAAAGACAACTAATGTTTCAAACACAGCTGAGCTGACTTTGTTTTGGTCAACATTTTCTGCTCAGGCTGCATCTCTGCCTCTTGTGCTTTGCTTCCTCTGCACAGCAGCACCTTTTGCATTTTAGTTCTGTCCTTGAAAATGGAAACTGACTGCTGTTTGTCCTGATGGAAGAGGAGCTCCAGCCCCAAGACCCTTCTCCCACAGTAGGCCCATAGAAAGAGCTTGCCCAGGCAGGTGCACCCTGAAACCAGCCACCATCACAGAGGCATGGAGACTGTGGTTTGAAGGATGCATTCACCCAAGTAACAAGAGTATGAAGGCAAGACAGCTGTAATAACCAGTGGGGTTCCCCAGAGGAAAGTGGGGTAGATGTACAGAAGAGGAAAAGGATAGGAAGTATGTACAGGAGCCCCAAATGGCAGCTATCATATTCACTAGCACAGACAGTGTTAAGAAAGGGTCACACTGTCATCCCTGCAGTGTAAGGATGAGTGGCAGGTGTTGAACGCGGGGAATGTGCTAGGCGCTTTGAGATGATTATTAGACACAGTTCTCTGATTTGGGGTTTATAAAGACAACAGACCTCGAACTGTCTTCCCCTAGTTCAGTTGTAGGGTATTTGCTGAGTGTTGTCAGTGCTCATGCTTCAAAATGTTTATACAGACCTCTTGTATTTTATATTTTTGCGTTTCCCATTTGTTTGTTTGCTTTTGTTTTTTGAGACAGGTCTCGTGTTGTTGCAGCTCTGGAATTCACTATGTAGTCTGGGCTGGGCTTAAACTCACAGGGATCTGCCTTTGTGCCTCCTGGGTGCCAGAATGTATCCTCTATCTCCCATCATGCCTAATTTGTTCTTTTCCAAGTTGAAGAATGAGATTTTTTTTGCTGGCTATGAATGTGACAGCCCTCAGTTTTATAAAGTAATTATATTGAATCAGTGTTTGCTCAATGTGTGCTATCCTGTTACCAATAAAAGTCAGCCAAGTGAGTGATTAGAAGGTTCAGATTAAAAGCAACTGGTTTATCTTCATGGAGGTTTTCATCCTTTAATTTAAAACGTGTCTATGTCTAACTGATTATCTTGCTCACATTTTGTAAAGAAATATTGACATGCAATAAAGTATGCAGTGACCTCACTTTGGCTGTGTGAGCAGTCTCACTGCAGGCCTCTGAAGTGTTGATATTCCTGTAACCTTTGAGGCAAGATGTGTGTATAGTGTATTAATGAGCTGGTTGAAGTGATGTACAGTAATTTCATCCTTGGGTAAAAACAGATGTGAAAGATTCTGTTTTAATATTTAATCCTGCTCTCAGCCTCTGTTGGCTTGTTTAAGTTGACCTGACAGCATTATACCTGGAATCACTTTGAATTAAACTCCAAGGGCCTGACCTTGTTCAAACAGTTGTAATTTAATAAGGCTGCTGCCTTGGTGGAGATAGTGTAGCTAATGGGCAAATCCTTTCTGCCTGGGATTGTTCTGTGTGAGTGCTGGCATGGGGTGCCTTACAAATTCCCACCAGCTTGGCTGGGCACTGGGGTTTGAAGAAGTTAGGTTGGGGAAGACATACATTAAGAAATTGTGTTTTAAAAAATCTTTTAAAAGCTTATTTTTATTTTTGGAAGTGTTTAATCTTTTAAGCTTTAAATGCAACTTCAGATGGGCTCATTTGGTTGAAGAAAGTTTAAAATCACTGGTTTTAAAACAAGACAGGAACCTTCTTGGGTATCAAGATACCTAAGGAAGCATTGGAGGGCCAGACACTCTATTCCCATGACCTTCTGTCTGTCCTTCCTCTACCTGTGGCCTACCACCTCCCCTCTGGTCTCTGCCTTCTCTGTTCTGACATGCCCCTCCCTTAGTTTTGTTAGTCTGAACTCTGCTCTCTTCCAGGTTTAGTCATTGCTATTAGCAGGTCTACGTCTTTCTTCAGATTCTGCAAGAGGCTCTGCTTTAGTTTTTATTAATGCCACATCCAAACTCTCTGTGCTTGTGTTTTCTACACGTGGACAAGAAATTTGGGCTTAAAAGAAAAATTGTTTGGGCCGAGTACCATGAGTTGCCCAAATTTATTTTGAGAAAATGGTGTACTAGTTGGTTTTTGTCAGCTTGACACAAATGGAGACCCATCAGGCAGAGGGACAGCAGGAGCTGTCTGGATTTCTGCCCTATAGAACTGCAAGCCGAGGCATGGGTGTTTTTATATTTATTTTTCCCTTAGCTTATGTGTGCAAGTGTTTTGCTTACGTGTGTGTGTGTGTGTGTGTGTGTGTGTGTGTATGTATGCACCACATACATCATGCATGCAATGCTTGCAGAGGGTTGAAGAGGGTGTTGGAATCCCTGAAACTGAAGTTACAGGTTGATAGCCACCATGTTGGAATTGAACCTGGGTCCTCTGGGAGAGCAGGAGTGCTCTGTCAAGCAATCTCTCCAGCCCCAGTAGGTGTTTGTTTTTAAACCTACTGTCTGTGCCAGTAGAAAACCAATACAGCATTAAGATCAGCTCAGTCTTAGCTTTGTCAGATTTCAGTCTAATTTTCTCATGCCTAGCCTAGCTAAAGGCACTGGCACCTTTGCTCAGGTTGGTGCATCTTGGCTTTAATACTGGGGAGGTCTCTGTTCTATGCACAAGGACCCTTAGTTTGGATGGTTAGCACAGGGACAGAAGGGAGACCTGTACAGAAGTCAGGCCTGGTAGTGAACCTGGCATCAAAGGAAGAGTACCGCTTTTAATGGTGCCCTGTGTACCACGGAGTGTGAAAGTGGCCCACTTCCCGCTTGACTGGAGGCTTACTCCATTAGCTTTAATTACTGCATTGGACAGAACCACAGTTTTGTGGCTTAAAACAATGCACATTTGTTTCTGTGAGTCCAAGCATAGGTTCACTGGGTTCCTCAAGACTTTATTTCTGTTGAAATCAGTATCAGTTAGAACTGTGGTCTCATTGGAAACTCAACCAAGCTCACTGACAACTGACAAGTTCAGTGACTTATTGTATAGAACTGTGGGCCTCTGCTCCTAGGGGACCTCTTCACAACTGGGCATTTTACCTGTTCAAGAATTGCACACTGACAGCCTTGCCGATCTCTGACCCCCTTTAAAAACTTTTTGAATTTACATTTTATTATTTTGTGTGTGCACATTCAGAGGTCAGAGAACAACTTGTCAGAGGTCTCTCGCCCTTTCTTTAAAGACAGGATTTCACTACATAGCTATGGCTGGCCTGGATCGCACAGAGATCTACCTGCCTTTGCCTTCCATGCACTACTATTTAAGACTTACACTGCCATGCCTACCTGGGTTCTTTTTATCTTCTATGTGGATTCCTGGGTTTGTTGGTAGGTACCTTTACCTACTGAGCCATACATAGTCTTTGACCTCTAAAGCCTGGTCCTGCTCATGGTGTGTGTGTGGGGGGAGGGTGTCAATCAAGATCTCCGTACTAGGGTCTAGACTTCTGTCTTCTTGCCCTACTCTGGGCATCTATTCCTCACTGACCTTCTTGCTGTCTGTAGTTATGCAGCACATCCAGTCTTAGAAAACTCAGGCCTAGATGTGTTTCTGTCTCAAAGGAACAGAGCCACTCCTACCCAGTGTGTTTATTTCAGACTTTAACTTTGTGGAGGTAATGTTATTTTGTTAATCTTTTCTCTTTTCGGAGGTAGGGGATTTGATAAAAGGAAATATCTTCGCTTTAGTTTCCAAGGACCCACAGCCAGGCTTTTTGTTTGGACTTCTTGTAGTCAGAAGTTGCATATTATTAGAGGAATTCTGTCCTCGCTGGAGTTTGAGGTTGTGACTTGAAATTTTATTTTCTATGTGGAGACACCGGGGAGAGGAAATGAGATGTGTACAGTTAAAGTATTAGGAAATGAAGGAATGTGTTATTTCTCAGTTACATTCTGCATTTTCTCAATATGATAGCTTCCAGTAAAAAGCATATCTAGCCTAAAATTAAGACAATTAAGAAAAATAAATGTTCCATTATGGGAATTTTGACAGTCCATGAAGACAAAGATGTCCTTACCATTAAAATGAACACCAAAGAATCCAAACTGTTTTCATGAAGTGCATTTTCCAATCCCCGTCCGCTGCGAGAGATGATCGCCTCCGGCTACAGTGACTGTCTGTGTGTGACAGTTAACCTGCTCGTACTCCAGGGAAACTGTCAAGAAATAGGCCTTAAATTAGTAATGTAAAAGAATGTTCTCAGAGCTATAGGCAGTCAGGTGTTGATTGACTGATGGAGAAGGTAAGAGAGTAGGCTAATGGAAGTGACATCCCCGCTTGGCTGGTGGCTTCAGCTCAGCTGACCCAGGGCTGCTCCTGTCGGCTGCTTATTTTCCTTGAGAGGTTGCAACTTGCAGAATAAACATGCAGACTTGGGAATCAGGCTGTCCAGAGTAGACTCCATTTCTCTATTTAATTCAGTCTCCCCAAGCCTCTGCTTCCTGTGGTAGTGAGTGTTAAAAGTGTTTTATAAGGCCCCGAGCAATAGTGGTGGACCAGGACACACTGTCTCATACCGGAGCTATCAAACCCAGCAGGCAGGAGTCATAACTGTTTAGAATTGCAGGTGCAGGATAATAATAAAAAGCAGGCTCTTCCTTGTTACTATTTTTAAGTCCTCTCCAGACATTCCTCCCATGCTGCCTGCGCCCTGGGTGGATCACTTCTTTTCTCTCCACTCCTTGAAATGCCACGGTCCCACACCTAAGCTCTTTTTACACACACCCTGCTGCTGCCCTTCTCACATTGGAGCCGAGGGGTGGCTCCGTTATAGAGAGAATGCCATGTTGATGTTATCTAAGAGTACTGTGGTAGAGGACTATGGTGGAAGGTTGGTTTTTAATAACACTAACGAGACATTTTTATTTTAGCATGGGTTATAATCCAGTAAGAGGGAAATGTAACAAAACCTGGTCTAAGAAACAGAAGAGCTGAAGCAACAAAAACTTAAACTCAGATTTAATTATTCATTTTTTGCCTGGATATGATATTTCAAAAATGTTTCCATGTAGTCTAAGCCAAACACATGGTAGTTCTCATTAGTTCTGCCCCTAGTGAGAGTGGAGGATAGGCACATGGGGGAGAAAATGGAGGAGAGTAAAAGTCAAGGAAGTGAACACCCAGCCCTCCTGCAGCCCCTCACTTCTTGCCATTCCCATGCTCCTGAGTTTGGCCTTCCACCTCATCCTTCAGCTTTCTTTAAGTCTGCCAACTATCCCAGCCAGGCAAGCTGAGTCCCCCTCACTCTTCCTAGCCCACCCCAGCAAGTGGGTGCTTTCTCACCCAGCCTTCTCCAGCTCTGGAGCTCCCCCCCCCCCCCCGTTGTTGTTGTTTGTTTGTTTTTTGGCTTTTTAAGATAGGGTTTCTCTGTGTAACAGTCCTGCCTGCCCTGGCTGGCCTTGAATTCACTGAGATCGGCCTGTGGAGGTATTTCTTTGTCTTCCTGAGTTTGTCTTATCCTCTTTCAGGACAGACCCAGTTCACATCTACCCTATCTTCTCTATTATGACAGACTAAACCATCCCGATTCACCAAAACATGCTTTAATTTAGTGGACAAGATCTCACAACGTTCCGGAAAGGGGCTTCAGGACCATCTAGTATGGAAGTCTCTTTGGAAGGCATCTCCTTTCTTCTGGTACTCTCCAGTGGAGTCACACTGAGTCATTTGCTTCACGATGAATTGCTGCCTTAGTTATTCATTTGAACTTTGTAAACTTACTGATTTTTAACCATTTTTGACCCATAAAAATGCCAGTTTTCTGCAGACCTCGTATTATCTTTCCTGATCCTCTGCTATTCTAACTTAGATACTCCGGCTTATCACTTAATTCTAATTAAGTTGTTAGTTTTCTCTTTTCCTATACCTTTATGTATATGCAGACTTGTGTGTCTGTATAAGTTCATTTTGCCTGTACATCATCGCTGGGCACTGGGTTGACCTGCTGCAGCTCAAAGTTTGTCTTTTCTCTTAAACTGTGGATCAGCTCCGACTCCAGAATTTCTTTTCTTTCCTAACTTTCCTTTTCTTTTTTTCTTTTCTCTTTCTTCCTTCCTTCCTTCCTTCCTTCCTTCCTTCCTTCCTTTCTTTCTTTCTTTCTTTCTTTCTTTCTTTCTTCTCTTTTCCTTCTGGTTGTGGTTTTGGCTTTTCAAGAGAGGGTTTTTCTGTGTAGTCCTGGCTGTCGTGGAACTCATTATGTAGACCAGACTGGCCTCAAATGCCAGATCTGCCTGCCTGTACCTCCCAAGTGCTGGGATTAAAGGTGTGCACTATCATCGCCAGGTTCAAAGTTTCTTAATCACAGTCTATACAAGTCTTTATGCGAAGAGACTGGGAGGATGGTAAGCAAAGGGACAGAGGACGACTGAAAAGCAGCAGTCGGAGATGCGCCTGTAACCATCCCCAGTTCTATTTTCTGCCAGCCTTGGGGCTCTCCCCTGTTGATGTAAAAGCCATAGCTCTCATTTTAAAGGGATAAAAGATAGTTTGTTCAGGAGCCATTTTGAGTAACCATATCCTGGGAACACGGGTTTCGGTACCCCAAATTCCATGTTCCAGCATGGAAGCAGTTTTGTGGAGTTTCACAGTTTTACAGAGCAAAGAAAATCAAAAATCAAGGCAAGTTTAAAATAAATTAGTGGGTCCCCTAGAGAGGTGGTTAGAGCAGGATGGCAGGTTTTCTCCAGGCCCAAAATGCTATGTGATGACACGCTTAGCTTTGGGGTTGGTGGGAGCTGGTGGTCTGCTAAGGTAATAGATTCTAATGGTTTTATTCTTTAGTCATAAGATACCGTTCTGAGGACTAGAACTAGCTCAAGATAAAGTCATTACTTTATCTGCATTCCTGTCTCCCACAGCGCTGTGGTTCTCATCAGTCAGTCCTAGCGGACTCTGCTCCTTTCCAGGCGTTCTCATTCACACCCCTCATTTACATAGAGTTACCCCTCCTACCCCTGAACACTGCCCCCAGTGGTGTGAGGCTTTCCCTTCACTCTTGGTTCTGTCTGGATATTGGCCTTCTAGATGAGCATCAGATGCTGTGGGCAAGGATGTTCTGACTGCTTGCTTGCTTTGATTCTACAGGAGGCCCCTTTGTGAACATGAAATGGCACACTCTGGTTTTTAACCCTTGTCTCTACAGGACGTTGTGTAGAGAGTTGTAGTGTTTCTGGGCCCACAGTGCCCAGCTTCTGAGCCCCACATCATTCCACTCCTAGGACTCTTGAAGGGCTCTCTCCAAGCGTGTTTAGTCTCACTGCTGCTTCATTGAGGTCATGCATGTACTGAGTAGGACGTGGTGGGAAGGAAGTCTTTGCTGTCATCGCTCTGTTAGTCGATCTGCTCTGAGGTGCTGTAGTTTTCCAGCTGCCTGTAAATCAATTTATTTTTTATAATTGCAGCATGAAAAGAACTAGCCAACCAATCAATTCTATCTATCATCTATCAGTCATCAGTCATCATTGGCCTTTAACTCACGGCCCTGTTGTCTGTCTCCTAAGTGCCAAGATTACAAGAGTATAGCACCACATGGGGCTTTGTAATCTCTCCACCCTCTGTTCCTCTCCTGCCTATGACTTTATCAGAAGAAATTAATTTTGGAGGCTTAGTGACAGCATTTCGCTTTCCAAAGCTTACTTCTGGATACTCAGAAGTAATATGAGCCATTTAAAGTTTTGCTGAAGCAAGCACCGTATGTTTTTAAACTTTAATTTAAATTTTTTTCTTCCTTTGCTTTTTTCTTCCCATTCATTCATTCATTCATGCACGTATGCATGCATTTTATGCCCATTGAGCCATGTAGGCAGCCTTTTGCCTCTTTTTTTTTTTTTTAAAGGAGGGTTTTTGTTGTTGTTGTTTTGTTCTGTTTTTATTTTTTTTGCCTATGTTCGCTCCTCTGGTATCTCCCCTTTCTATCTTTTCTCGTGTGATGAGCTGCAGATCTAGCCTCCCTTAAGTCTGCTTGGTTTTAAGAAGAAGTTTATGTAGACATATAAACTTGAGCATCCGCAAAACTGGAATTATGACTCATTGTTTTTTGAAGATGTGGGGTACATATACAGAAGCCGCGGGCTTCCACATTTCCTCCTTGATCTTGAACTTGACATGTTTGTTTAGTCTGGGCCAATATTGCCAGCTTTGAGATCCCCTTCATTGACCCAAGAGCATGTCACAAGTGATTTTTCTTCCTTGAACGTGTGTGTGTGTTTGTGTTAACTGCTGCTATGCTGGGACTCAAATACCAGATTTCATGTCTATAAGACAATCATGCCACCACTGAGCTGACACCTCCAACAAACATTTATTGTTGCTGTATAGTGGGACAGCCCAAGCAGTCCTAGAATTTGTGATCTTCCTGCTTCGACCTCCTGAGTGTTGAGATTACAGCCATGCACCATAACATGTTCAACCTTTAGTTGGCTTTTTTTTTTTGTGGTCTTACACATCAACAATGGTGTGCTTCTTCTACCATTGAACCATAGCATCAGCCCCATGAGCACACCATTTAAAGACTCACCCAGCAAATACTGTTTTAATGGTCTTCACTGACTTTTGCTATTATTACATTATTTTTCTGTTTTTATAGCAAGCAGTTGTTGGCTCTTTTACACCTTAACTATCTTTCTTCTAGCCATGATTTTGAATTATTACTTGAAAATATTTTAAGATTTCAGTTTGTCTCTCCATTTCAAGTTATCTCTCTTTTAAAAATATTTTGATGCATTTTCTAGAATGACTGTGCTCTGCTCATAATCTGGATCAGAGGGATCACAGTGAGTGATTAAGTTTTATAAAACAGATTCTGTGATTTAATAATGAACATTTCATTAGTCTATTGCAAGAGGTATTTATTATGTGAGCATTTTGCTTCTTCCTGTCTTCCTCTTTCTCTTTAACATTGCTAAGAAAAGCTGAGAATGCAGCCAGTAATAGGGTCACTGTATCTGATTTTTATGTAATCACCAATACAAGGAAGTGATGATTCATGGTACCTGGTCCTGTATTCTGTGCACATATTGGACACCTTTCTTCCATTTCTTATTCTGTGGAACTGTTTCGTTACAGTCAAGTTCTCTTAATGGCCCATGCAGACTTAGTTTTGTACTCAGTGTCCCTGTGATGGAGCAGATTGATCATATTGCTTGGTAAGCACGCTCTGACCCAGCTCCCCTGACTTCAGCCTCAGGGGAGCGAGCAGCTAGAGCAGTTGTTGGGATCTGAAAGTAGACTGTCTTGCTGCTCTAGGTTAGGTTGTTCTGCCAGTTGAGGGGGGAAAGGAATCTATTAGTGATTATAATAATCTTGGAGATAAGTATCAAATGAAGTACTTGAACTTAGGGATTGAAAAGTGGGAGAGGTTTAGTGTAATGAGCTGTTCCGTATAGCTAATGTGTAGTTAGGTAACTCTGTACGTGTCTTTCCTTAAAGGTGAGTTTTAAGGCTCATCCTGTGTTAATTACTTCTGAAATTTATAAGGATTGACTTATACTTGGACTTTGTGGTGGAAGCACCTAGATCCACCTCTCCAGCAACAACTGTTTAGAGGTTAGCCTTCTGGGGAAAGTGTGAATGCCAGAGGCCCATGTGTCAGTGTGCTTTCTGCCACTGATGAAACACTATGACTTAGAAATCTGTGAAGATAAGGTCGTTAGCTCACAGCGTAGAGGCCTGGATCAAGCAGTGAGGTGTTTGGCCTTTGGTAAGAGCCTCTAATAGCAATGATATCACAACTGGAACTGATTCCCAAGGGATCTGCCACATGGTGAGACAGGAAGCCAGAGAGAAACTGGGGTTCAGTAGAACACTGAGTCTGTTCCACAGTCAGCATGCCAGTATGGCCCGTCCTTAAAGCCCATGATGCTGTAGCATCATTTAGCTAGGGAACAGTTTTCCAACGAAGGAGGCTCTGATCTTAAAAACTAAATCCAAATCACATTAGGCTTCTAGAAAATAGGAAGCAAGCTGACCTACTGGAAAGGAGTGCTCAAGCTCCAGATAGCCCCCCGAGGGCCTGTGTACCCGCACGTCCCATCACAGTCAGCCACTGCGCTTGCTCGCCTGTCCTCAAGCCTAGAATGAGTGTTATTTGTTCTCACAGTGTGATAGTTTATTGCTGTTTCAAAGTGTAATTAGTTAATTCCGAAATTAAAAGTCCTATGACAAAGACAGATGTTGTTCTCATGGAATGAGAAATAACGTTGAACCTTATTTATTATTTAAATGAATTCTTTTTAAATTGGAGAATTATGTGGGTAGCTTTCAACATAATTTTTTAATATGAGATGCTTAAAACTAATTTCGGCTTAGTTAACTTAGTATTTATCCCATTAGATTCTTATTTATTATAGAGGCTAAAAGCAATTTATTTCTCATGGAAATTTTTAGGGTCTTATGGATTGGGGACTTTAGCCAAAATTGGTGACTTTCTGAAGCAATGGTTGAAGAATTTAGGGACTTTTGTATTATGAGCATGCTCACTTCACTATTATTTAATTTAACAGTTTAAAGGATCTGTGTAGTTAGGATTCCGGTGTAGGTTTGGGGGGAACTTGGGGGAGCAAACTCTGCTTTGTTTTCAAAGGTGACTTTTATGTTTCCTTAAAAGCAAAGAAAATATCTTTAAAATTTGACTTTCATCAACACATGCTCTTTTGTTTTTCGAGACCGGTTTTCTCTGTAGCTTTGGAGCCAGTCCTGGAACTCACTCTGTAGACCAGGCTGACTTCGAACTCACAGAGATCCGCCTGCCTCTGCCTCCTGAGTGCTGGGATTAAAGGTGTGTGCCACCACCACCCGGCTTTAATACATGCTCATACTCTGACAAAAGTATGTTTATTTATGAAGAAATCTTAATGACAAACAGTTGTTGTATATAGTTCAAAAGAACCAGTGGTTCAGAGCAACTGTGCAAGTGCCCACCCCCACCCCCCCACCCCCAGGTTTTATGTAGCCTCCTCCTCCACACATTCTAGCAGTGAGTTTCTTTACTGCCTTGATATCTGCCCCTATCCCAGGTTCTCAGAGGTGATGTATTGTGGGGCCTCCCTCCTCCTGTCTAGCTAGCACTGTCATCCTTCAGTCTCACTGCCAGTGTGACTGACGGGCTTCAGAGTCTCAGTTGGCTTCTCCAGTGGAGTGTTTGATATACATACACAAGGAATATCTATAGAATTAAAGCTATGTCCTTACTTTATAATGAGTATTTAGATACTCATTGTCTGTCTTTTTTTTTTTTTTTTTTTTTTTTTTGTTTTTCGAGACAGGGTTTCTC
>NW_026068145.1:1297999-1306402 GCF_014885135.2 Alexandromys fortis | reverse complement strand
TCTATCTATCTATCTATCTATCTATCTATCTATCTATCTATCTACCTACCTACCTACCTACCTACCTACCTACCTACCTACCTACCTACCTACCTAGGTTTTTTAAGACAGAGTTTCTCTGTTGCTTTGAAGCCTGTCCTGGAAATCACTCTGTAAACCAGGCTGGTCTCAAACTCACAGAGATCCACCTGTCTCTGCCTCCTGAGTGCTAGGACTAAAGGCGTGTGCCACCATTGCCTAGTCTGAAATAATTTTAAGTTATTAGAAAGTCCCAAAAATAACATTGTGTTTATTATTTTGTTTTTTATTTTTATTTTTATTTTTTTTTTACACAGGCTGCCCCCACATTCTGCCTAAAGATGTTCTTGGTCCTCGTGGTCTCTCTCCATAGTGCATAGTGTTCATCCACACCCTTTTAAAAGTTTTCCTAATGTTAACTCTCATATAAATTGTAGTAGTCTAAAATTCTAATTCTAAAACTACTGGGAAAGTTTCTGATACAATACTATTAGCTAAATCATAACATCGTCATCATTACTATTTTAAATTAATGTTTTGTGTATGAACACACACACACAATGATGCATATGTGGAAGTCAGAGTGCAACTTGTGGCTGTTAGTTCTCTCTCTCCCATGACAGTTCCGGAGAGTGGAAATTCACTCTCTGGAATTACACATTTAGCACCCTTTGACTGCTGAGCCTTCTCCTAAAACCCTCTTATTTATCTTTTTGTCTGGAGCCTCAAGGTCCAATCCAGAATCATTACCTTAGTTGATTTTCTTTTCAGTCTCCTCCTATTTGGTATAGTTCCTTATTATTTATTTTTCCTAACCTTAGGAAACAGTTTCGGATCCTCACTATGAATAGTTACTAAGGTAATTTTTAAGGGTAGGGAGACCAAAGAATGCATAAAACCATCCCTTGGCCATTACCTAGTGAGGTAGGCCAGAGCATAGACCCTGTAGTGCCTTCTTTGCAGGGTCTTTGTACTATCTGAAAGTGGAGAAGATAATTAGCTGGTGACAGCTTTTCCAGAAGAAATAACTTTGATTTGATCTGGACCTTAAAGAATGAAGGAAGGCTTCCTTTGGAGAGCAGGGAAGGAAGAGGCGGGCATTGTGCGGGCATTATGCGTAGAAACAACAGTGTACCATGACCATGAAGATTGGTGTGTTTGCAAATCGGCGGTACCTGCTAGCAGAGCAGGGTGTATGGTGACCCTCCAAAGATATAAAGATATAAGCTACTTGTTTTCATTGCTATAACAACATGGAAAAACATTCTTAATTCCCAGTAGTTGTACTTATGAGCATTTAATTTGTGATTACTGCCTCTAGTTTTAGAAAAACTGTTGTCCATATGAATTCATTTCATGTTCTCTCTTAGGCTTCCATGTAAGACAGGCACTGCTTAAGTACAGGAGATCAAGCAGCAACCAAACCAAAAGCTTCTGTTCTTGCTCTAAAATTTTTATGGTGGTTCTGGTTAAATATATTTGATCTGCCATTGTTTTGTCCTGTTAGCATTTGTTAACTGCCGTATCAGTCAAGGTGGTTGGAGGGGGCTTGAAGGAGGAGAAGACTTCCATTGTATACAGACCTGCTGATGAAAATATTTTTTGCTAGGCATGGTGGCAAACACCTTTAATTCCCTGGGCAGAGGCAGGCGTTTCTCTATGAGTTCAAGGACAGCTTGGGTTAGTACACGGGGAAATCTCGTCTTGAAAAATCAAATACTACTACTGCTGCTCCTCATCTTACTAGTAACAATGATAATTTTTGCTTTTTCCACATTCTGGTATGTTCTTGGGGGATAAAAATGGAACCCAGGGCCTAATGCCTGTCACACAAGTGTCCCATGACTCAGCTGTGTCTCTAGCCTGCCTTTGAGTCGGGGCCTCACTCTGCTGCCACTGTTAGGACCTTCTGCCTCCGCTTCCTGCGTAGTTGGGGCTGCTGACAGTTGAGCACCCCTGGCTCCCTCACCTTCATTCTTGATCCGGAACTCTTGGTGGTTGTTTTCTTTGAACACATTAAAGAGACACCTCTATTTTCAGTTGCCAGGCTAAGGTTTTCTGAGTACTTAAAGTTTTTCTACACTATGACCTCAATGTGGATTTCTTACTGCTTTATTTTTATTCATTAATTTTAATTTATTCTGCTAGGACTCTGGGTGAAAATTGATTTAGCCCCTCAGCTATTATTTTTTTTATATTATTGTTCTTTGCCTAACTCTCCTTTTTGGATGTCCAGGTAAAAATGTTGTAGAGTTTTACACTCTGTATTCTGTGCCTCTGACTTGCTCTTCTCCAAACTGTCCTTAGAAAAGGTCTTCTCCATTGGGTTTACTAAAACTTTGTTATCTTCCGTTAAACTAAGATAGAGTTCCTGACTTAAGCTATTGTATAATTTGGTTATAGAATTTGGATTTTTGAGATTTGTCACAGTTCGCTACTTCTTTGTTGCCTTTTTATGGTGCTTGGCATCAAACCCAAGGACTTGAGCGTGAGCTGCAGCCTCGGCCCACACCCATGTGCAGGTTTTCTCTCTGAATACAGTGCCTGCTTTCTGTCATCTGGTTCACTACCTGTTCTCTCTATTAATTCTAACGCTTTGCTAGTGAACCCATAACTTATCTCTTCTTGTCCATTGTTATGTGCAGGATGCTGCGTTTTAAGTGTTTGTGGATTTAACTTGAAGTCTAGATGGCGTTTCTGCCTTCTATTTACATTGGACTTCTGAAAGCCAGGCTCATGAGTTGGGCTGTCGATCCATGTATAGCAGAACAGGTGTAGTCCAGCTTCCTCAGGGGTGGTCATATTGGTGACTCGTCTTGGACCCTAGAGGATCAGTGAAATTTTACTTAAGTTTTACCTCCTGGGTCAAAATAACTAAGTCAGAGTGACTGAATGTTAGGCTTTTCATTCTGACAACCTATCCTTTGAAGTCTTTGATGGGGGTGCAGCCTGTCTCATTGGCCCTCTGGTACTTTTATGGATACATATGCTTAAGTACATTTTAAACTTCTGAAATGGTTTGTAACAGGAGAACATAAATACTCCAGTATTTTCTTGCACACAGTCTTGAGAGTTAAGAATAATGGTTGGAAAGATTGATTTTATTAGTATTATTATTATTATTACACAGGTCTTGTTTTTTTCTCTATGCTGACTTGAAACTCACTGTATCCCAGGTTGCTATCAAACTTGATATACTTCTGCTTCCATATAGGTGACCTACTAAGCCTATTTGCTTGTTCGTTTTTAATTAAACACTTTCTGATCTTATATTTTAAACCACTCATAATCATCATGGACTAGATCTTATAGTTCTCATCCATAGCAAGAGGATAATGTATTGGCGCGAGTGAGAAGAAAACACGGAACACACAACAGACCTGCTTAGGAGTTTATTAGAGGGCGTGCATACAGGTCTGGGGAACCGGTGGGGGAGGGGGGCGGGGAGAGAGAGAGAGAGAGAGAGAGAGAGAGAGAGAGAGAGAGAGAGAGAGAGAGAGAGAGAGAGAGAGAGAGTCCAGAAGCTGCCTAGCGCATGCACACAGGGGTTGGCGTGACTACGTCATACGCAGATGACGGGTTCACGCATGTGCACAGGAGCTTAGCTGAATTTTTCTTCATTTTCCTTTTCTGTTCCTCTCCAAGTTGGGTTAATCTAATTAATTTCAAACCCTGGGCATGGAAGGATATTCAGGGAACTGGAGAAACGGTTCAATACAGACTTCTCAGCACCACAGGCAGCTCTCACAATGTTCTAATCCAGTCCAGGGGATCTGACGCCACTGATGGCCTGTATGGACACCAGGCATATATGTGATACACAGACATGCTTGCAGATAAAAACACCCATACACATTTTAGTTTTAAAAAGGCTCATCCAGGGGACTTTGCTTATTATTGTGCATTCTAAGATGAAAGATTATTTGGATTGTTTGAAATTTAAAATTTGGTAATGAAGTTATTCATACAAGCCAGGTGTGGACATACATGCCTCTAATTCCAGCACTTAGATAGTAGAGTCAAAAGGATTGATTAGGAGTCCAAAGCAATCATGATGTACATGAAATGTTGTTTAAAAAGAAAAGATTCATATAAAATTTTTTAGTTTAACTTACCTTAGATTTTTCATTTCCTTCATTATATCTTTGTACCATATGGCATGGATTGCTACTGTATATGGGTCACTAGAATTGTTAGAGTATAGGATTTCTAGCCTTGCAGTTTCTGACAACAACTTGTTCCTCCTCTTTATGCATTTCTGGAAGATGGTCTAACCCTGGAGTGGCGGGGGTGTCACTGAGGGGGTCTGTCTGCATGTTCGCACCCCAAAAACCTGTCCAGCAGGTTCCTCGCTCCTCACTCATGGCTCCAGGAACCTTTGAACAGGTCCTTGTTAGGTTGCCCTGGTTTGTTTCATTTGCAAACAAAATGTTTAAGCCAGTGTTGATTTCCTGTGGCAGCCTGTTGCTTAGAGTGTGGTGTTAATAGGTCAGACCTGAGTGCCCTGGTTCAGCTTTCCTCTGGCCCATGGCCACAGGATTTCTCTCTCCAGCTGTCCTGAACATGTGTGCTGTGGCCTGTGATGGTCACTGAGCAGGATGACAGAGATCAGAAAAGGCAGTAAAGACAACTCCTGATAGGTTGACAACAGCACATTCATAGCAGTGTGGAGTTGTGTGTGACTGAGTCTTTTTTACAGTAACTCATTATTGCATGGGTTGTCTGAAGCAGGTTTAGAATACAGCTCACATTTTGAGGGGTGTTTCAATGTAAAGATGACGTTTGGTTTGTAACAGAGCATTCTTTCAAACTATGTGTGTGTGTGTATGTATGTATGTATATATATTCTTTAAAATAGAGAAATGTTAACATTAGAAGTACACATTTTAAGCAATTAATTTGTTTCTTATTTTGTGTGTGTGTGTGTGTGTGTGTGTGTGTGGTGTGTATGCCCCCCTTGGGTGCAGATGCTGACAGTGCTGGACATCAGATCACTTGGAGCTGAAATGACATTTATGAGCCCCTTTCCCGTGGGTGCTGGGAACCACACTCATGTCATCTGGAAGAGAACTACCTGATCTTAGCCTTGCACTGAGCCCCCTTCCAGCTCCTAGAGGTTAAATTAGCTAGAACATTATTGGGGGAGGGTGGCACCTGCAGAGTTGCTGTCCAACCAATTTTCAGCCAGCCTCCTCTCAGGGAGAGAGGGAGAGAGGAATGGATTTTTTTAATTTTTATTTTTTCTTAGAACCTGTCCTGGAATTAGCTCTTGTAGACCAGGCTGGCCTCGAACTCACAGAGATCCGCTTTCCTCTGCCTCCCAAGTGCTGGGATTAAAGGTTATAGATGGATGTGAGTTGCCATAGGAATTCTAGGAATCCAAACCAGGTGGCCCAAGCTTTTAACACCAGTATTCCGGAGGCAGAGCCAGGAGGATCACTGTGAGTTCGGGGCCAGCTTGGTCTACAGAGTGAGTTCCAGGACAGCCAGGGCTATACAGAGAAACCCTGTCTCGAAAAACAAAAACAAACAAACAAACAAACAAACAGGTATATTATTTATTTCTTCGGGTTTTTTGTTTGTTTGTTTGTTTTTGTTTTGAGACAGGTTTCTCTGTATAGCCCTGGCTGTCCTGGAACTCACTCTGTAGACCAGGCTGGCCCCGAACTCACAGTGATCCTCCTGGCTCTGCCTCCTGCATACTGGTGTTAAAAGCATGGGCCACCACTTCCCTGCATGCAGACTACAAATTGAACCAATTTAAAGTTAATTGTTTTAAGTAGTAACACAGATATGTTAGTCACTTTTCTGTTAGTGAAATCAAATTCCAAGCAAACTTGTAGAAGGCTGATCTGAAGCAGCAGCAGAGAGATTGCATCTTCATATACAGACAGGAAGCATAGAAAACATACTTCAATGGCTTGAGTCTTCTGAAACTCAAACCCACTGTAGTGACACAAGTCCTCCTGATCCTCTCACACAGCCACCAAATGAGGAACAGGTATTCACATTTCTGAGACTTATGGGAACGTGTCATTTAAACTGCCACACAAAGGTACTGTGAAGGAGAAACCAAGTTTCTGGGAATGCTCTATAAATGAGTTAGGAACTTGAGCTCGGTTGTGTACTGGCAGAAGATTCTCGGGCCTAATAAGCCAGGTAAATGGAAAGTTTTAAATTATATAATGTTTAACTAGAAATTAAATTGGTGTGATCCCTCCCCCCCCCCTTTTTTTTCTCCTTTTGGTGTTGGGAGTGAAACTCAGGTATTTAAACTTGGTAGGCAAATATACCACCCCTGAGCTTCATCCTAGCCCTATTAAGTTTGGTTTCTTTCTGGCTTAAAAGTAACTTTATGTTTTGGGCAGGGTATTGCTAGGTAGCCTATGCATGCTGTTGACTTGTTATGTAGCCTAGGATGATAGTTTTTCTACCATAGCCTCCTCCCAAATACTCGGATTACAGGCATGTGCTACTGTGCCTCGCCTATAAATGGTTTCTTAAGCTCTTGCTTACATGTTGGGTATAGAGTCAGATAGGATAAAATAAAGAGCAGTATTTAAAATAGGTCTTTGAGAAATAAATGCAAGATAACTTTATTGGTAAGTCATGAGCAAATGATAGAAAGTAGAGATACCAGTATGGATACAAGATACTTGCTTAAAAGCCCAGACAGACAGACAGACAGACAGACAGACAGACAAAATAATGTTGAAAGGGAATAGAAAGAAGTAGAAAGAAGAAAGACTGGCATTAATTTTTACCTACCTACCCACCCACCATCCACTATTTTCTGTGTAGCTCTTGTATGTCAGGCGTTCTTCCAGACATTGGGGAATTGATCAAAGAGCAAAACTGATGTGGGATTCCCCTCTGTATGCTTTGGCCTACGGCAGGGCAGAATAGAACTAGGCAGGAAAACTAAAGTGAATGCAAAGAGAAAGAAGGCAGAGTCAGAGAGATGCCATATAGCTGCTTAAGGAGAAAGAAGCCAAAACCTGACCTGTAGGCTACAGAGTCATAGTGATACACAGATTGGGTTAATTTAAGGTATAAGAGCTAGCTAGGAATATACCTAAGCTATTGGCCAAACAGTGTTGTAATTAATAGTTTCTATGTGATTATTTAGGTTTGGGTAACTGGGAAACAAATGAACAGTCTCTGGTTACATAATGATGCTCAACGTTAGGAAACATATATTTACCTAAAGCCTAATAAAGCAAATAAATAAATAAACAAATTGAAGAACTTCTAGACCCACAAAAATGGGAGTCAATTGGAGCTTTTTGGTAGTAGCATTTTTTTTTTTTTCAGATAGGCTCAGTTTGCTGGTGGTGAGCAGAGGCATAGATTAAGAGCTAGCTTCCTTGTTCATGCTGATTGCCCTTTCGGGAGCCCCTGCTACAGAGCACTTAAATGGAGTTTATAAGCAGAATGCTGCAATTTGATTGATTAATGGCAATATAGACTCACTGAGTCCTTGGAGGTGGGGCAGTGAGCATGTCTCGCAGAACTGGTGGTGAACATACCTCTGCCATGTTGGACTGGATGGAGCCAACAGGCAGAGTCACAGCATTAGTCCTAGCCATGCTGCTTAGCATTTTAAGAAGCCCTTCTAGTCAGAAAAGGATTATAGATAGGTAGTATAGATTCAGATCCTCATCACCCCTCAAAAACCTCTAAAATGGTTCACTGTGCTAGATAAATATATATGGGCTTATGAGAGAGAAGAAAGAGTACAGAAAGTCATAGATTAAAGGAGTAAGGATAATTAAATATCAAAAAGTAATAGAGTTAAAATAATAAGCCACATAAAGATTGAAAATACCGAGTCTGAATTATGTATATTATTGTTTTCTTTGGATTTTTTGACTGTTATTGAGTTAACGGCTAAAAAACATTGATTCTGGGGGCTGCTAAGCTAAATCAACATATATATTTTAAAGGTATCTTGACTTCAAAATTTGAATCTAAGGATATATAATTTTGGAAAAGAGGTTCTGCTTTTGTTTCCACAGAAGAAGAGAACCTGTAGATTTCTTCCAGGCTAAAGTAAATTGATGAAACAAAACCCCTGAAAAGTCTCTATGAACTCTAAAAATTCTTCGCCCAACAAACAACAGGAAGTTTGGAGAAAAAACATCCAAATTCCCAAAATGATTGTTTGTGAATGTTGTTTTCATTTAAAGGTGGATATGATATGGAAATGAATACTTTACATTGTTATGGACTTTGGTTTATTGATACATATTTAAGGTCAATTTTATTTTATGTATATTACTACTCTTGTTTAAAGTACTATATTTATACAGCACATTTAAAAATGTAATATATAATTTAAAATTACAAAGGGTGGTGGTGGCACACACCTTTAATTCCAGCACT
>NW_026068145.1:1281292-1290946 GCF_014885135.2 Alexandromys fortis | reverse complement strand
AGACTTGTAGTCATGTTAGTTAGGTTTTCTACATATACAGAGATATGTTTTCGTTAGTTATATAATGTTCAACATTTTGAAGACCTACAGAATATGCCATTTAAAATGTTTTAAGAACTTAGTTTTTTCTTGACAGTGAGACCTGTCTTCTGGCAGTACCAATTACTTTAGAGAGGTTGATGGGCATTGAAGAGACTAGTTATGAAATTTACCTTCAATGTGACAAGGCTAGCCATTTGGGCAAGAAACTGCTCTTGCCTGGACTGCTTGATGGTATTCTATATGAATTGAACATGTAGGACCAACAGAAAAATGACTGCTGAACTTGCTTAAAGAAAGTGAGACAGGATTCCTGCTTCATGAAAGAGTCTGCCAGACAGAAAATCTTGAAACACATAGAAGAAAGTGATTGTCAAACTGCCAATATAGGTGAAACAGTCTTTCAAAATTTCCTGCTTCATGGAAAAGTCTGCCAGATACTATGGATCTATGAGCTAAAGATGAATGCCCCAACGTTTCAGAAGAACTTTGGGTGACAGAGGCAAGATGCCTCTGTCAGTTCTAGAGTTTTGGAAGTTGCTTACAATGCACTTACTGTTTACTTAGGTAGTATTATATCCTTTTGTGGTCTTTGATAGCGTTCAAGACAGATAGTTAGGGGCTGGAGAGATGGCTCAGAGGTTAAGAGCATTGCCTGCTTTTCCAAAGGTCCTGAGTTCAATTCCCAGCAACCACATGGTGGCTCACAACCATCTGTAATGGGGTTTAGTGCCCTCTTGTGGCCTGCAGACATATACACAGACAGAATATTGTATATATAATAAATAAATATTTAAAAAAGACAGATAGTTATAGTTTTCCTTAGTTATAATAAAAAATAACTTAGGTATGAAACTTTAGACTCACAAAGAAATATTGTAACTATAATTCTTGCTTGATAACTAACGGTTTTATTATATGTAATTCTACTATGTTAAAGTTAAAACCTTCCTTTTTATTTAGACAAAAAAAGGGCAGGTGATGTGAGATTCCCCTCTGTATGCTGTGAATATGTTTTATTACCATTGGTTAATACATAAACTACTTTGGCCTATGGCAGGGCAGAATAGAACTAGGCATGAAAACTAAACTGAATGCAAGAAGAAAGAAGGTGGAGTCAGAGAGACGCCATGTAGCTGCTGAAGGAAAAAGATGCCAGACCCTTAGCAGTAGGCGACAATTCATGGTGATACACAGGCTAATAGAAATGGCTTAATTTAAGATTGCTAGCTAGGAATATGCCTAAGCTATTGGCCAAAAAATGTTATAATTAATATAATTTCTATGTGATTATTTGGGCTTGGGCAGCCAGGAATCTGAAGCAGAGCCTCTGTTTACACAAAACACAACAAATCTTTGCCCTCGTAAATTCACTTACATTCAAATGAGAACAGATGGATAGTAGCAATTTTATCATACATCATCAGCTAGCAGTAACTGCTGTGGAAAAGCAGTGGAAGAAAGATATGGAGTGATGGAGGTGGGAAGACAGCATTTCTATTTTCACTAGTTTGATTAAATGCCATTTAATCCAACTTAGTGTGTCATTCCTTTTTTTTTAATTTTTTATTTTTGAGACAGGGTTTCTCCGTAGCTTTTTGGTTCCTGTCCTGGAACTAGCTCTTGTAGACCAGGCCGGCCTCGAACTCACAGAGATCCGCCTGCCTCTGCCTCCCGAGTGCTGGGATTAAAGGCATGTGCCACCACCGCCTGGCTTAGTGTGTCATTCTTGATATTGGATATTGGAAATAGCAAGGACCCTGACAGAGAGTATCCTATGATCCTTTCTAAATATAGGAGACTGGGTATGTGGCTTGGAGTGAGAGCAGAGAGCAGGGAAGAAGAGATGATGGCAGAGACACAGGCACAAGTGTTCCACTCTCGGGTGCCATCATAAGGTTCTTGCTGACACTGGGGTGGGTCTTCTGCAGAGTCTTGAGCAGAAGGAAAACATGATTTGACAGATTGTACCCCACTGTCCAGTAGAGTTGTTCTGGGTATTGAATGCAGAGCCTCACTCAGGGAAAGACTCAGCATTTCAGCTGTTGTGTTCAGAATACAGCCACATGGAGATGTTGGGCAGGGAGTAAAAGCCAGGTTCTACATCTGTTTGCAAGTGCAGATGACCAGTACTTTGACAGACTTGGTGCAAATGTTAGGAAACCTAAACATTCCAAGAACGTTGTCTGGAATAAGTAGGAGGGTGAAGTTATTTACCAAGATAAACAAAAATTAGTATTGGAGTGAAGAGGAGAGAGAATACATGGTAGGAGACTCACTGCTTCTTTAATATTGTGAGCGCATCCTTAAAGGAAGCTCTACTCTGACGCTGTGCACTCAGGACCCGATACTTGGTCTCACTTTGAATTTAGTACTGTAGATAGATTTCCTGGAAAACTTATGTTAAAACTGTAAATAAAATCTTCATAATATAGCTCCTTTGGTTCAGGGATTTTTGTTTTTAATGGCCTTCTAAGCTATTGACTTTCCGATAGCAGTGTAGGCTGCCAGTTTGATGACTGTTGAGTTTGAAGTTAATAGCAAGGCATCCTCACAAACATACATGGGAGTAATGAACCCATATGATAGCTATATTAGGCAAGGATTCAAAGAATGAAATGACTAAAAGCTATATACCAAGCCATGTGAATATTGAAGCGTTTGGCCTGTAAGAAGGGGGCATCACCCTTGCAAAGAACTACTTGGTTGATTGATGTTCCTTCAGTATTCACTTTTGGATTTAAAAATGTGAGCTTTGCCACCAAAGCATCTGTTTTTGTTTGTTTTTGTCATATATATATTTAAGATTATTTACTTTGTGTTCAGTGTTCTGCCCGCACATGCCTGCGCCAGAAGAGAGCATCGGATCTTATTATAGATGGTTGTAAGCCACCATGTGGTTGCTGGGAATTGAACTCCCCAGGCTGTTCTTATTCTGCAGTCTGGCCTTGGCCTCATAATGGGCTTGGATTTGGGGCCTTGGACACCAGGCCCAGTTCAAAACATTATTTATTTCAAAAACATATATTTTCTTTCTTTTCAAGTAAATTTATTTTTATTGAGAATTATTTCATTTTTATTACTATTTTTCTGATTATTTATTGGGGTAGAATGTGGGAGCATTTGCATGCAATAACATGCACGTGGCAGTCATATGTGCTAACGAGAGTTGATTCTCTCCTACCATGTGGGTTCTGGAGAGCAAACTGAACTTGTCAGGCTCAGTGGCAAGTGCCTTTACCCACAGACCCAGCTTTCTAACTGCATGTCTCGTTTTTGGGCAGAGTTTTAAGTAGCCCAAACAAACCAAAGACTTCTGAATCTCTTCTACCTTCTGAATGCTGGTAGTTCTGGAATCAAGCTCAGGGCTTCATGCAAGGAGGCAAGCACTCTAGCAAATGAGATCTCTCTCCAGCTCCTAAAGCACCATTTCTTAAGCATAAAGCTTTTAAGACTTGATAGTTTTGTGGCTTGCTTCCTAATATGTTGACCAGGCATTCTTTTGTTCAAAGAAAAAGGAAAGCTTGATTTTATGCCTTCCAGCCAAGAAAAGCCCTTTTATCTCTTCACAGGCCAGTTAGACTACTACTGCTCTGTGGTGAGCTCAAATGCTGGAATTGGCCAGTTTGCTCTATTGAATTTTTTCTTTTCTCAGCTTTGTTCTAATTGTCCTTTGGGGAATAAACTACTTCTTAACATCTCAAAGTTAAAAGGTTTAATATTGGAATTTATGGGGTGGTTGAAGAGATCTTTTAGACTCCATGACCAAACTAAACTGAAGACTTTTTTTACTGTAGGGGTAGTACACAATCCCTCTCTCTCTCTCTCTGCTGTATCCCCTAGTCTGTACCCAGCTTCTTTAAAGGTCTGGTTCAAAGCCACTGGTTTCTGCTACACTATGAATGCTGGACCCTCACTGGGATTCGTCTTGGTTATTCTGCTGTTGCCCTGTGTTATGGAGATCCTGCAGGACTGGCCCATTCATGCGCTTCAGCAGAACACAGATGGGATCGGATGTTACCTTATTCTGGACCTGACAACCACAGTTTTGCTATGGGGAAGGTATGAGGAATGATGCTATGAGACACAAAGAAGGACTTGCTGTACTGTGTGTATTGTTGTATATGTTAGGGTATTCAGTGAATAACTGTGGAATTGGACTTTGAAATTAGATAGACATTAGATTTTAGGCTAGTAACCACTTTGTCTACAACAGAAAATGCAAACTGCTTATTTGAAGTATCCTATTCTGCCAGTGAAACAGGGAAGCAACCCTTCTGCCTCCCAAGGGCTGTAATTACTGGCATGTATTAACATGCCTAATGTACTGACTGATGTAAAGATTTATTTATTCTTATTTTATGTGTATCACTGTTTTGTCTCCATGTGTAAAATGTAAGTGTGCCATTTGCATACAGTGTCAATGGAGGCCAGAAGAGGGTGTGAGATTCCTAAGAACTGGAGTTACAAATTGTCGTTAGCTACCACATTGGTACTGGGAAACAAATACAGGTTCTGTACAGTAGCAGCAAGTATTCTTAACTGCTGAGATTTCTCTCCAGCCTATAGCTGACTTTTAACCCAGCCCACGCCATTTCTTAATTCTGCCTTTTTGCTCCTATTCTAGTTTTGTTTTTGAGTAATACATGTCTACCTTTTAAGACCAGCCCAGGGCTGGAGAGATGGCTCAAAGATTAAGAGGACTGACTGCTCTTCCTGAGGTCCTGAGTTCAATTTCCAGCAACTACATGGTAGCTTACATCTATCTATAATGATGTCTGCTGCCCTCTTCTAGCTTGCGGGCATACACACAGGCAAAATACTATATACAAAATAAATAAAAAAGATCAGCCCAAAGTGCCTTATTTATTATTATTATTATTATTATTATTATTATTATTATTATTATTATTATTATTATTATTATTATTATTATTATTATTATTATTATTATTATCTCACTGAGGCATGGAACATGCTATGTATATAGAGCTTGTGGGATGGGACAGGGTTTCTTTACCAAATGAATATATTATTTAGGTCCCTTCTTCAGTATACACCAGAGGCTCTCCCAAGAAACTGACTTTTAGTCAAGTTAGCTATGTATCCAGTTCTTTATTTCACAGTACCTATCCTCAGGGTCAGCGGAGGTATCAGGGAAGTATATTCAGTGATTGCAATGCAGTGGAATTGTGGCAGTCAATACCCTGCTGCTCCCCAGTGGAAATACAGACTCTATTGAGAATGCCGGAGTTCTAGGTTTGATCTCCATGTTGATGTAGTGAACAGTTCTCTGGTAATTAGCATGTTGACCCAAGAATGGGGATTGAGGTGTTGGACAGACCCTGTCTAGGCTTCTTCACTCTCCCCACTCCATAGTAAAGGCTGCCCAATAATCTGTCAACTGGAGAAGGGCCAGTTTGAGCAGATCTCTGTGGGGTGAGACTTCCCTGTTCTGTGACTGTAAGGAAACCTCTCCTGAGAACCTGAATGATTCAGGCACAGCCACAGCTCAGCAGGAGGTCAACTAGAGTCACTGCAAGAAACTGCATCCCTCACAAACTCACTGGGGAAGTTAGAAATTTCCAAGGAAGAGGGAGAGAGAGAAAGAGAGGAGGTGGGGGGTACTCATGGTCTCAGCAAGTAGTAGCTTAGCAGCGGCAACTGGTGGCCATCGCTGGGGTCAGGGAGGGAGAAGCATCATGGTGACTGCTGGTCATACTGCAGCCAGAATCCTGTGGACCAGGTTTCATTCCGGCCTCTCACCCTTTGTCTAGTCTTGCTTGCCTTGGTTAGGAGCTGCCTTTTCTCCTCAGTTACCTTCAGCACCATGGCACCATTGTAGTGTGGCCACTACTCTGGCAGCCTGGCAGTCTGTGTGGTCTCAGAACAGTGACCATGTGCTCCTTCCTGCTTTTCTAGTTGGTAAAGACTGAGCTGTCTCAGTCATGAGGGAGCTCACTACAGCTAACCAGAATTGTGAAGTTATTAGCCATCTGGGCGTGGGGATGGGACAGGGGTCTCTTGACTCTTTTTAATTCAGTAATTCCTCAGATTTAGAAGTCCTCAGTTTATTGTGAATAACAGTAATCATTGTATAATGTAAAACTCAACAGAAATAAGTCGTTTTGTATAGATGAGTTCTCAATTTTTTACCTCACTGTTAACGTTTTGAATTGGTAGTCTGCCAGTATAGGACAAATAGGAGAAGAGTTTATTGCTTCTTCCTCCAGGTGAATGGTCACTTACAGAACATATTTATTGTGGGGGAGGGTATTTTGAGGCAGGGTTTCTCTGTTTAACAGCCTTGGCTGTCCTGGAACTCACATTGTAGACCAGGATGGCCTCAAATTTACACCCTGCCTCTATCTTCCAAGTGCTGGGATTAAAAGCATGCACCCCCCAATGCTCAGCTAGAACAATTAATTTTTTAAAAAAGATTGTTCTTACCTGATGCTACATTAGACCCTGAAGGGACCATAAACGTGTGCAATACACAGGCCTTCTCTTAAGAAGTGATCCCTGTGGTTGGCAGATGTGCATATGGGACTGGAAGCTCAATGAGAGAGTGGGGATTACATGTATAAAGCAATGCTGTATGTGTGTGTGTGTTTGTGTTCGTGTTTGTTCCCAAGTCCCGAGGAGTTCTGAGAAAAATTTAAGCTAATCTCTTTTCTTCCTACCATGTGGGTCCCATAAATCAATCATCAGGCATGGTGGTTAAGCGCCATCTTGCTGCCCAGTAGGTATTTTGGATAGTAATCGATGAGAGAATAATTTAAGGGGCTTTGGTTGTTTGTTCTTGAGATGCCTTCTCTCCCTATAGCTCAGGCTATCTAGAACTTAACTTGGAGCTCAGTCTGGCCTCGGACCCATGGAAGTCCTTCCGCTTTAGCCTCCCAAGTGCTGGGATTAGAGGTGTGGCTCTGATTACAGCTTTAACTGTGATGAGTACCTGCAGAGAAAGATGGAAAATAAATAAATAAAATCTACTGAAAATTCTAATTGCTGTTCTCCTGTGAGAAGTGGGCTTTTGCTGCTGCTGTAAGCCAGGGTCTCCCTGTGAGGTGAGACTGGCCTTGAGCACGCTGGTTTGCTCCAGGTGCAGATTACATGCATCTGCCCCATGGAGTAACTGGTTTTTGTTTTGTTGGTTTTATTGTTGTGGATTTTTTTTAAGGCTGTACCTTAAAATTTTAATAGCTTGTTTTGTTTTGTTTTTGGAGTCAGTCTCTGTCCTGACTGTCCTGAAACTCACTACATATATCAGGCTGGTCTGGAACTCACAGATAGCCTCCTGCCTCTGCCTCCCAAGTGTTAGGATAACAGGCGTGTGCCAAGTACCCTGTCCTGTATCTTAGCTCGTTTAGATCATTTGCTGTGTGACTGTAATTTTTTCAGAAAAGAGATTTAGTTTTGACATGGCTATTTTATGACCTTTCCTTAAAAGTTAAAATCTGAAGCCAGTAAGTATTTATGACGTGTACATTCCTCAGCTTTTAGACAATAGTAAAACAACCCGGATTAATGTCTGTTCAGATGACTTTGATGAGTACAAGATGGTGAGTCGAGCTTGTAGCCAAGACCTTTTGTTTACCCCACTGAATATGTCTTACTGTTGTTATGAGCTAGAACTTAGAGCTGACTCTCGGATTGTTTCTTGTCTGGGGTTGTTTAGTGGATCATTAATTACACAACGATTTGCAAAACTCTCTTTATTCTGGGAAATGCTGCAGATAGTGCTCTCGTCGTTTGGGCCTCAGCCATTATGCTTCATTTTACCAGAGATTATTTTCCTTTTAATAAGTAAGAAAGTAGCCATTTACATGAAATTAGTATCTTCTGCCTGTGCTGGGGCTTTAGTTTTCTAATCAAAATATCAAATCTATTTTATGTGCCTGCAAAAAAAAAATACTTATATATTCTAGCTGCATGTATGTGTTTTGGCTCATGTTTCCAGACACCCTGTTTTGAAAACATCCCATTTCTTCCCTAGGTTGCATATGCTTTTCCATACAGTGAAATCCTCTGATAAATATTTCTCAATTAACATAAAGTATTTTAAAAAATATGTGAGTGACAGTATTATCATACATTGAGTGAATGCTGCCAGGGTATAGATAATCATGTGTAAGATACAGTTTGATGTAATCCTGACTGATTCCACAGTCTAATTATCTGTGAAGTGATCATGCAAACAAAACCAAGGAAAGGTCAGTGGAGCAAATTGTTTGCTATTGCGATTAATAACCCCCTGTGGGGCCTGGGCTAGCTACCACACTCAGGAGGGAGAAAGGTGGATCTCTGTGAGTTTGAGCCAGCCTGGTTTACATTGTAAATTCCAGGACAGCTTGGGCTAGGTAGAAAGACCCTGTCTCAAACAACAACAACAACAAGCCTGCTATAGGTAATTAATAGGAAATCTGTGTGGCTCATGGTAAGGTGCTATTTCATACACACCCTTTCTGTAAGTATTGTATACAAAAGAATTCACACTAAATAGAATCTTATTATTAATAAATCTTTGGCTTAACTTTTGCCTGCATTTTAACCTATTTGAACAATGAGATAAAAGCAAATGAATGATCCTTTTCTTTGTGGTAATATTATTATTTAGTTCTTGACATGACTTGGCTGTTTTACTTGAAGCAGATGTCGCTACCTGCACAATTCGGGGCCCACGGCTCACCTTAGTGGTGTAGCTACTGAGAAATTACCTTCACTCAGGCAGATAGCCCTCCACCTACCTCCTTTAGGCGCAGTTTAGGTGCAGTGAGGACAAGGTGAGCCCTGAAAGTTGAATTGATTTGGGAGGAAGAAATTCGTGGAATCAGATGGAGATCAGGGATAAGGTGTGTATCCAGAAGATTTTTATCAAAGAGCACTTTAATAGTTAGTGACAGGGTTGTATTATTTTTTTTAAAATATGTGCATTTCACAGACTAAATTTTCCTTAAATTTTCTTAATTATTTTAAGAATTTTTTTTGAATTTTTTGAAATTTCTTGAATTTATTGAAAATAATACCTATTCAGTTGGGCAGTGGTGGTGCAGGCCTTTAATCCAAGCACTCTGGGAGCAGAGGTGTGCTGACATCTCAGAGGTCAAAGCCAACCTGGTCTATAGAGTGAGATCCAGGACAGCCAGGGCTGTACAGAGAAACCCCGTCTTGAAAAAACAAGCAAACAAAACAAAACAAAAATGGAAATCAAAAAAAGGAAGGAAGAAGCTACACAGTACAAAATGCCTGTTTAAATTCATTGTGTAGCTGGGCGTTGGTGGCGCACGCCTTTAATCCCAGCACTCGGGAGGTAGAGGCAGGCGGATCTCGGTGAGTTCGAGACCAGCCTGGTCTACAAGAGCTAGTTCCAGGACAGGCTCCAAAACCACAGAGAAATGTTGAAATAGGAGTGGCGGTGGGGCTGCGTCCCCAGCACCCCGGCCGCCTGCTAGCTCATGCCCAAAATAACATCACACAAATTATATTCTTTTAAACACTGCTTGCCCATTATATCTAGCCTCTTCTCGGCTAACTCTCGCACCTGGACTAGCCCATTTCTAATAATGTGTGTAAGCACCCCAAGGTGCGCTTACCGGGAAGATTCTAGCCTACGTC
>NW_026068145.1:1232127-1279158 GCF_014885135.2 Alexandromys fortis | reverse complement strand
TTTTTTTTGGTTTTTTTTCGAGACAGGGTTTCTCTGTGGTTTTGGAGCCTGTCCTGGAACTAGCTCTTGTAGACCAGGCTGGTCTCGAACTCACAAAGATCCGCCTGCCTCTGCCTCCCAAGTGCTGGGATTAAAGGCGTGCGCCACCACCGCCAGGCTTTGGTTTGTTTTTTGTTTGATCCTTCTTTTGTTGTTTTTTTTTTTTTTTTCATTTCTTTCCTTTTTTGAGAAAGAGGTTGTGTGTCAGGTGTAGCTCAGGCTAGCATTAATCTTACTCTGGAGCAGAGACTGGCCTTAAACGGCTAAGCATCTTGTTGGCCACTTATTTTATTTTATTTTATTTTGAGATAAGACCTCAGTTACCCCAGGGTGACCTCACTTACTGTGTAACCAAGCAGACCTGAAACTTTTGATCCTTTAGCCTCCACCTCCCCAACACTTCTGTAGGGCTTTCGTGGCACTGCACGGATAGAACTCAGGACCTCGTGCATGCTTGCCAAGCTCTCCACCAGCTGAGCCCCATAACTTGTTTCTAAAGAGTATAGGAACTGACCTTTTCCCATGTAATGTGCCAACTTTCCACAGACTGTTGTGCTAAAAAAAAATGCAAGAAATATGAATGTAGGATTATATTGTCTTACTTTTTTAATTGTGTGTATGGTTTCTTTGAGTGTAGTTTGTCATATGATCTTGCTTTTCCACTCTTCCATGCCATGGCTAATAGAAGACCATGTGTGCTTTTTTCCCTAGCGTATTTTGAGTGTTGCTGAAAGCTATGGATGTCTTATAGCATACGTATAGTGTGTGGGGTTTAGTGTGGGCAGTGTGCACACATACACACAGGGAGGGGGAGAGTGGGTCTTAAAGCATACGTATAGTGTGTGGGGTTTAGTGTGGGCAGTGTGCACACATATACACAGAAACGGGGGAGAGTGTGTCTTTCAGGTCTCAGACCAGTGATTGTTACATTTTACAGATGTGGAAACGAGAAGCAAAATATGCAGATCCTTGGCTAAGTTCATACAACTAGAAAATGGTAGAGTTTAGAATCTCATTGGAAAGCGGGAAGGAGTGAGGAAGAAGAGAGAGTGAGAATGAATGAAAGAATATGAGAGCGAGAGAATAGGAACATCAAAGCATGGCAAAAAGTGAGAAAAATATCTCATGCTGTGAATCTTTCTGTTTCTCTTACATGTGCTACCTGAATGAGGGTGATTTGTTTATTGATCCCCCGTGTCTCATTGCTGCTGACGTCAGGGAGCCATTTTTTAGAATAGACTGCCCATCTGTTCCTCCAGGACCCACTGGATCCATGTCACTGCTGCTTGCCTGCTGGCATCAGAGCTTGAGTCAGTGAGTTCCTCACACCAGGGAGAACAAACAGGCTCGTCTCCAAGTGTCTGTAAATCACAGTCTTGTGACCATAACTAGAAATGCAACCTTCTTAAACAGTTTGCAGCTCTCACGGACAACCCTCTGCTTGTCCACCAGTTTTTTCCTGAGGAAATGGTCAGTGGATCTAATCATTGACTGTTATGCCGATGTTGGATTCTCCTCACACTCCAAATTTGGTGTGGCTTGTGCTAACCCTGGTCCTTGGTTTATAGCATTACATGATGAAGCCAGTCTGGCCTTATAGGACATGTCACCTCTAAGGATCCTAGTACCTTCTTAGAAAAAGACAGCATAGAAATGCATAGCTCAGGTGTAGAGACTTCCAGTTTTGCCCCTCGTGGGTGGATTTGACTTTCTTGTTGTTACAGATTAGTACCATTGTTTCAGTAGTTTTACAGTGGTCAAGGAGATGTAGGTCAGTACTCTATTTTGCCTGATAGTTTTGAGTTTAAGCAGATCTTGATTAATTCATGACCCTCAACTGCAAGGTGGATGTTCCGTATTGATTAGACCAATGCTCCTGGTTGTATGCAGTTGAAAAGGACTCAGTTGTGAAATACTCCTAAAGCTAAATCAATAAACTCCTAAAGCTGGTTTTCACTATAAATGTTAGTATTTTATTCCTCTTTCTAAATGAGAAAAGCTGCTAGGAATTTCTATGATCTGGCCTGTTAGCTGTGTGTGTCTTCAGGACAACCCCTGTTTAAGCACTCCAGGTGAGTATAAACTATCCGTATGTACACCTTTACTGAAGATAACTGTGGCATAGTGGAGGCGACGATAAGGTTTCTTTGGAAAATTGTCGTCTTTATTCTCACAACATGGGTAGAGAACTTTGCTTAGAGTTTGTCTAAATACTAATAAAAGTTTCAAGGCATAAATCCCTGCAGTGTAAAAATGTCTAGAGTCTCTATGAACATGACCAGTAATTGCTAAGCAATTATCTGCACTGGCAGAGTGAATCATGAGAAAGCTTCCTGTTGCAGCACTTTCTGAACAGTGTTGAGTTTAGAACACTCTTCTGAGTTACTGTCCCGCTCTACAGTACAGACTTGACATGGATAATAGCAGTCTTCAGGAGTCCCTAAGAAGTCCTCTATGGCTTCTGAGTCTAGGCCTTCTTTTTTTTTCCCCTTTTCTTGTCTTCTCTTCAGCTCCTAGATCTGTCTGCATGAAGTCTTATGCCCTTCCTCAGCTCTTCTGGGTGGCTTCTATTCTCTCTTCTCCCGATCTCTCCCAGTCTAGTCTGACTGTGTATGTGGTTGCCACGCTGGCCATGGATCCTCTCATTCCTCTCATCTGCTCAGATTTCCTCCTTCTCTCTCCACAGCTAGTGTGAGCCTTCCCAACACACCATCTTTTTCTCAAAGCCTCTACTGTATTAAGCAGAAAATTTATGGCCTCCAAATCTGGCAGTCTAAGACTCCACATCCTTTTGTATCTTCCCCTGATATACTGCTTCCTACTTCCAGAACAATCCTTGTTGATCAGTTAGTAGAACCTGAGACCTGACTCCTATCCTTTGTTGTTTACAGCCATGCCTGTGGACCCACTGCTTAACTTCCCTGTGCCCCACGCTCTCCCCAGAAAGACGGAGGCTGTAGCAACATCTACTGCATTGGATTTTGGAAATCGTTTAAGCTTCTAATGCAGTAACTGTCCCATGGTGAATGTGCAATACACATTAGATATTATTATCGGGAGGTGAGAACAAAGTTTGCCCTCTGTTATACTTAATATGTGTACATGTATTTACATATACATATGTACACAAACCTCCATGGTTTTCATAGGAAAACACCCAGAATCATAATGTATGTAACTTTTTTTAAAAAACGAAAAAAGTTTATATTCAAAACACAAAATGCAAAATACAAAATAAATTTAAACAAAGCACTTGTCTTTGAGGAGAGGGTTTGCCCAAAAGTAGCAAAGTATTCTGCCACTTTTCCCCCCTGATACTCCAATCTGATACTAGTGGTTTAGTTTCTTGAAAAGCACAAGAATACCTTATGTGTTCATGGCACTTGCATATTTTTGGCTAGTGGTGGTAATATATTTTCCTTGGGAAAATTGTAAAAACATGCATTCACACAACTAATTTTAAGCAAGTGGAAGAGAGATTATTTTGTTTTTAAAAGGGTAGTGTAAAGGAGGGAACTCTAAAAACAGCTGTGGAATGGGACTGCAAGTAAGTATGCCATGAGTTTATAGACACGCCCCTTGAGATCTCACTTAGCTTCGGCCATTAGTTCAGATGGCATGTTGCATTTGTTTTCTTGTTTTTGTTGCTTGTAAATATCCTGTTGCCTATTCTTGCTGAAGGCAATCCAGGCTGGTTAGCTTATTATTAAAATAATGTAACAGGTTTGTATTGGTTATTCATATTTGAAAATGTTAAATGTAGATAAATCAATTTCAAATCAGTTACCTTTTATTTACCATGTATATATCATTTGAATGTTTATTTAAAAAATAAATTATTTTTAAGATTTATTTTTATGTATATGGGTATATAAATGTGTGTGTGAGTGTATGCCTACATGTGTTTTTCAGTATCTATGGTGACCAGAAGAGGGCAGCAGATTCCCCGGGAGCTGTAGTTATAGGCAGTTGTGAACCCACCAACCTGAGTGTGGGGAACCAGTCTTGTGTTTTCTATAAGAGGAATGTTTGCTCTTAAGTGCTAAGCCATCTCTCTGGCCCCAGTGAGTGGTTTTTAGATAAGAAAATGGAATCTCTAAAAAAATAGTAATAAATACACTGGGCATGAGGGCATAGCCTTCGTGATTCCAGCCCTCAGGTGATACAGACAGGAGGCGATGGAGACCAGAAGACCCAGAACTCAACAACAATTTTAGCTCCATTGTGAGTTTGAGGCCAACCTTAAATATATGAGACTCTACCTTGAAAACCTAAAAAAAATCAAAAAGATACTTAAAAATACAGCAATATGATTTAGTACATCCATGCTGAGGGAGAGGCGAGGAGGAGGAAGGAGGGAAGACTTTCGGCCCTTGTGACTTGATTTTTTTCTTATTCCCGATGTCATCCCTCATAGCTTCGAGGCTGCCATTCTTCTCATGGGCATAAAAGTTATTTGAATTTACCCCATTTTCACGTTGTTCATGTGATTTAACGTGTTGCATATGTCATTCTAGGCTGCTTCACCAATGTTGGTTTTTAAAAAGTAAAATTATTAGTGACATCATATAGGAGGGTGGCATGAAAGAGGTGGCAGCGTTTTCCTGTTTCATGTTTGTAACTTTCATTTCTTGTGAAGTGTAGATTTATCCCTAGTGATACAAATTGCTGTTGTCTTTGGCAGGCACTAGAAGTAAGTCTATGTGAAATTATGTAATGTCTGAAAAGTTATATTCATGATTAATTGGCCTAAACTTAGAATGGTATTTGTGTGTGGAAAAAGGCAATCGTGCTTTTTATTTGGCCATGGGTTAAAGTGCCCCTGCTCAGATTGGATTACCCTACAGGGCTTTTTGACTGAGAAATGTATGCTTAGCTTGATCTCTGAAAAGCATGAATCCTTGCTTCCAAGCCAAGTGTGCTGGAATTCATACTGTAACCAAGGCCAGTCTTGAATAACTTCAAAAGCAATCAGTTCCACTCTGTCACCCCTTGGTTTGAAACAGCATGGTCATTCTGATAACCTCTGCAAGCACAGTCCGTCTAGACCATGAATTGTCAACTCCTAGTTTCTTCCCAGCCCTGACCTTAACCCATAGGGTGCACGGCTCTATTTATTTGTCTAAGCTGGACTTTACAGGAGCCAGCAAAGCACTTTAAACAATGTCTCCTGGTGTGTCAACTTGAGAAATGGTGACATTCATTACTAACAATGCACTTGGTTCCTTGTATCTGTAGATTCTGCAGTTCAATCCAGCCAACTACAGATAGAAAAGTTGGGGTGGGGAGGACACTGCATCTGAACTGAATGTGTACAGAACCTCCATCCCTCTCATTTTTCCCAGCCGCAGCATTTTTACTGTTAGGTATTGGAAGTCATTTAGAGGGAATTTTCATCGTGCACTCGTATGCACATTGTATGGCATATCATCCTGCAACAGGGATTGTGTGTTTGAAGGAGATCCTCAAGCCAGTCCCCACAATACCCCCAACAGCTGGACTGTAATAGTGAGTGTGAGACCTCAAGAGAAGATAACACAGTTGCTTAGAGCCTGACTGTTTTGGGAAAGTTCATTTTTCAGTCTTCTTATCTGGAGAGTGGAGACCAGAGTACCCACCTCTGACGTCTTAGTATATATGGAGTGGTCACCTGATCTTGTGCCCAGAGTTTGTATTCCTTTAAAATCTTTTGTTGCTTGACAATTGCATACATTTATGTAATTACAGTAATTTCCACTGCAGCTCCAGCTCCCCTCCTGCCAGAGCCCTCTTGTCAGCAAGTCTCACTCCTACTTTCCAGCCCTACAGTGTGTAGCCTACTGATTCAATTAGAGTTCCCTGTCCTACCCTGGCTTGGAGATAATTTACTAGAGAAAAGGCTACACCACTGAAGAAAATGACACTCCCTCCTCCAACAACTGCTCAGGCCCCGTGTCTGCCTCCCATCCGGGATGTGTTATTGAGGGAGCCAGTCTTGTGCAGAGAACCACGGCCACAGTAAGTTCATGAGTGCAGTGCCCGTGTCATGTCCAGAAGCCACATTTTGCTGCTTATCTGCCCATGCTCTGGCTCTTGCATTCTTTGCACCCCGTTTGTCTTGATGCACCCGAGCAGTGGTTAAGTATTGGTTATTTTGGGACATGTAGATTTATACTTTGAGAGGGGTTAAGGCCATCTCATTCCAGCCTAGACTTTAATCATTTTGTTCCCTCCAGCTCTCTCTTCCTCCAACCAGTGTGTGAGGGTCTCAGGTGTCCTAGGCTGGCCTGCAAGTTCCTCTGTAACTGAAGATGACCTTGAATTCCTGATGATCCTTCTGCCTCTACCTGCCAAATGCTGGGATTACAGGGGTGTGAATCTATGCGTGGAGTGTGTGTGTGTGTGCGCGCGCGCGTGTGGAGGCTAGGAATCAACTTAGGGTGTCTTTTTTAAATCACTGTTTACCTTTTCTTTTGTGTGTGTCAGAATCTCCCACTGAACCTGCAACCCAGTTATACTGCCCTGACCCGCAAGGAAGGTTTACCTGTCTACTTCCCAAGTGTTGGCACTGCAGGCATGTGCCCCCATACCAGGCTTCTTATGTGGGTGCTGAGGATCAAACTAGGGTAGTGGCGCACACCTTTATTAATCCCAGTACTAGGGAGGCAAAGGCAGGTGGATCTCAGGGTTCAAGGCCAGCCTGGTCTGCAGAGCGAGTTTCAGGACTGGCTCTAAAAAAAAAAAGGAGAAACCCTGTCTCAAAAAATGAAAAACAAAACAAAAACTTGGGTCCTCATGTTTGGATGGTCATCACTTTACTGACTAAGCCCCTCAGCTCTCCCCACCTCCCAGACAGGGTTTCTCTATGTACCAGCTCTGCCTGTCCTAGAACTCTCTGTAGACCAGACTGGACTCACAGAGATCCACCTGCCTCTGCTCCCCGAGTAATGGGATTACATATGCTGCCACTGCCTGGTGCCAGCCTATTTTTAAACTATCTATATTCTTAGTATTCGGATGTATGGGTCACAGACTGCTCCACCAATACTACCTGGGGACTTGTTTCAAAATGCAGGTTTTCAGGCTTTACCTTAGAATCGCCAAGTCAGAGTCTACAGTTTACACAAACTCAGGATTATATAGTAAAATGAGAAGCATTGCTCTATTACATGTCCCCATCTATCCCAGAGTCATCTCAATCAATAATCTAGAGATGATGATCAGGAAAGAAGAAAGAAAACTACGAGTCTTAGTCAGGGTCACCATTGCTGTGATGACAGGGTTTATTTTGGTTATACTTCCACATCACAGTCCATGGAGAAAGGACTGGAAAACCTGAAGGAGCGTTTAAGAAAGGTACTAAAACTAGAGAAGAATTAGCAGATTGACAGGAAACAAAGACTGCATGAGACATGATCGGCTATATTTTTATATAGTAGCAACCATCACTCAGAATCCAAGACACTAGGCTGGCAAGGTAGCGAAGCAGGGAAAAGCATTTGCCACTTGAAGATGGTGACCTGGTTCAGTTCCAGGAGACCATGTAAATAAACATAGGAAAAGACAACTAACTAAAAAGTTGTCCTCTGACTGCTATATGTGCCCCCAAGTCAATGTACATAATTTTAATAATATATATAATATGTTTCTATGCTATTCACCCCTCAACAATAAATGTTTTTAAAGAAACTTCTATTTACAGTAGCATCAAGCATCAGTAACACAGAACTCATATAGTAATAGGGCAGGGAGTCTAGCTTAGTGGTAGAGCGTGCGCTTATGGGCTTGTACAAACAAGGTCTTGGATTCAGTTCCTAGCATTTCCATAAACCATACATTCAAACGCACACACATATATAAATTTGGTGAACAAATGCATTATGTTAAAACAAATGGTTGCAATTGTCTAAAGACCTAAGTACATAAATGCATATCTATACCATGTTTTAGAAGACTCCAGTGGTGTCAAATAATACAGTTGTTCCCTGGCCATCCTAGAACAATTTTACTAAGTTTTTTTTTCTTAGAAATTAGTAAGCTCATTAACACAGTTCTGTGAACATTACCCCACATCCTACCATACATACAAAAATAAGTTACAAATGGTTCTTAGACTTTCTACAAAAAGCACCACCAGAAACTGGAAGACAACACAGAATAAAACCTTGCAAACTTCGGATATAAAGTAGAAAAATTGATTAGTGGGATTACTTCAAAAATTAAATTCAATAAATTATTAAAAATATGTGCGGTATGCTATTATACTCTTCATATACATACATTATATATAGGGAAGATAATATCCAGTAAAGAGTTCTTACATTAAGGCCTACATGCCGGGAAAAAGATAGATGCTCTAGGTTTTGCTTCTCAGTTGCAAGCGCTGGGAAATACTTGAACTTGGGATCTTCCTCTTCTGCCCCTTGAATGCTGGGATTACAGGGGTGCATCAACACACCTGCCTTGTGCTTTGTGTTCTAGGCCAGCATTCTACCAACTAAGCTAGAGCCCCAGCCGGACAGTTAGATTTTCTTTTGCTTAATTAATTTTGGTCTATAGATGCAATTACCCATTTCAACTAAGGTTTTTATTTTTATTTATTTATTTTTTTTCACTTTTTGAGAGGGTTTCTCTGTGTAGTCCTGGCTGTCCTGTAGACCAGGCTGGTCTCAAACTTGGAGATTAGCCTGCCTCTGCACCCCAAGTACTGGGATTTAAGGTGATTGCCACCTGGTCTAAGCTCATTTGAAACATTAAACTGTCTATATTTCGTTTTGTTATAGAGTTTTCAAGCTCTGTGGTAGTATCTCTTCCTACCATGAATTTTCCATTTTCCCCTTTTCAATTAGTCTGGTGAGACATTTCTGTGTGTTTAAACTTATCTACCCTGTAACCCAGCAGTTTCAGTCTGAGATAATTTAGTCTGCAAAAATGAAAATGTATTTTCATATGTTTACAAAAATACTTGTATAAAAATGTACATGCCTGTAATCCCAGCACTCAGGAGACTGAGACAGGATTATGGCTTTTCAGTCAGTCTAAGCTACTGGTGACACCTTGTCTAATGATAAATAATTAAAAAAAATACTTTTAAAAACATAATTTTTAAAAAGGATGTTCTTAACAGTTTTGTTTTAATTGTAAACTAATAATAAATACCAATTACTGGACTGTACTGGCACACACCTTTAATCCCAGCACTTGGGAGGCAGAGGCAGGCGGATCGCTGTGAGTTCGAGGCCAGCCTGGTCTACAGAGCAAGTTCCAGGACAGGAACCAAAGCTACACAGAGAAAACCTGTCTCAAAAAATAAATAAATAAACTTTTGTGGCAATAAGTAGCTGTGTGGGACTGATACACTGCCTTTGCACTGAGGCAGATTCAGTAATTCTTTACAGTAAACACTACAAAGTAATGGAATAATGACTGATAAAAAAACAGTTTATGAGAATCTCAAAAACATGGAACATGAAAGGAATTCTAAACAGAGAAATTCATACTGCCGAATGCCATTATACAAAATAAAATGTACCAAATTAATTTATTGTAAGAGAAATGAAAAGCAGTGGCTGTTAGGGCTGGAGAGATGGCTCAGCAGTTAAGAGCACTGACTGTTCTTCCAGAGGACATGTGTTCAACTCCCAGCACCCACTTGGCAGCTTATAGCTATCTGTAACTATAGGGATCTGACACCTTCACACCAATGCATACAAAGTAAGTTTAAGTAAATTATTGAAATAATAGTAGTGGCTGCTAGTGAAAGTAGGGAAGTAGGGTAAGAAGTGGTAGAACTTCTAGAAGTTCCGAATTGTGTATTTTAATGAATCTTGATTGATGCAAAACTTGCTTTGCGTTTCATTATATGTAAAATATACGTGTGTGTGTGTGTGTGAGAGAGAGAGAGACAGAGACAGAGACTGGCTCTATGAATGTCCAGAGTGCTATGCTTAAAAGTGTACACTTAAAAGTGATTATGTAGCCTGGTGGGCATGGTGGCCCTCTTGTAATCCCTGGGAAGGCAGAATGTACTAAGGCATTGATTTAAAATTTCTGAAATTTTGCTTTTTTGTTGTTGTTGTTCCTATTGTTTTACTGACCTTGTATACACTTTAAAGCTTCCAGGAAATTGAGCTAAATTCCTGACCTTGTGTGGTCAGGGAAGCTTGACCTGTGTGGTCTGTCTGTTCCTAGCCCTGCTGTACCTTCCTAGGGGAACTTGAGGGACTTGAATGGCTCTCAACCCCTGGCAGTGATGTTGTGGCTCCAGAGTGATCTCTGGAACAAAGCATTAGAGGATCTGGAAGTTCCTCCACAATAGAGACCTAGGGGATAACGGTGCCGCATACACGACAAGATCCAGGCTCTTGACATTTGGGTAGTAATTATCCAAGCAACTCTCTTGTCTCCCTGCTTATGAATACTGTAATTGAAAGGGCAGAGGAAATGAGGAAAACAAAAGCAGAATAGTCAGGGACTTGGAAATACTGTACATGATGATTTGTGTGCCCAAAGGACAATTGAGAATTAAGTGTGGTAATAGAATTACACTACTCTTATTGCTTTTGTGAGGACAAGCCCTTAGAGTACCAATTACACTCTAGCAAGTATACTTTGGGTGCTAAGTAAAAACACACCGAGTTGTGCATAGTGTCTCACTGACCTTGCAGATCTCTGAATGTGAAGTACTGTTAAGGATGGTGTTATAGAAAAATGTCTAAAGCCAGGCCTGATGGCACATACCTTTAGTCCTATACTTGGGAGTTGGAGGCCAGCCAGGTCTACAGATTGAGTTTCAGGATAGCTAGGGCTACACAGAGAAATCCTATCTCAAAAAAAGAAAGAAAAGTGTTTAATGTGTGGCTTTTCTAAACTGTTAGTGATCTGCCTACTTCACTTTTGCATTCTGTCTCCTGCTTTGGGCATTATTTATTGGGTACAACTGCATTGAGTGCACATTTCCCTTTGTTATGGAGCATGTCTGTATTTAGTTCCCATCATACCTAGGCAAGGTTGAGGACCACATCTAGATTAAAGTGGATGCCTCAGGGCAGTTTAGAGCAAACGCAGAGGCTGTCCTTTTCTCTGACAGATAGGCGCAGGTACATATGCGTATGCATGTGGGTGTCAGAGGATAACCTCAGCTGTCATCTGCAGAAATGCTGTCCACTTCCTTTGAACCTGTCTTTCATTGATTTGGCGCTCACCAATTAGGCTAGACTGGCTGATCAGCACACTTAAAGAATTCTCTCCATTTCCCCAGGCAAATGCCACCATAACCCACTTCATTTTTCTGTGGGCTCTGGGAGTCAAACTTGTGCTTGTGAGGTGCTTTACTGACAACCCCCAGTCCCTTGTGTCATCTTTAAGGCAGGGTTTCTCTATTTGTTGTCTTCTCTATTTCTCTATTGTCTTCTTTATTGTTTTGACATTGACTCTCACTCCATAGCCCAGACTAGACTCAAACTCTTCAAGGTACTTCTCATTCTGGATTGCAGGTGGGAGTCACTAGTCCCTACTTCCTGACAGTTTTCTTATTTTTAAGTAATGATTTCAAAGCCTGGACTTGCTTTTGCCAACACTCTTTAAACACTGAAGCTGGGAATCACTTGGGAGGTACTCAATTTTTTTTTTTTTAAGCAAAAACTAAAGATTTGTGATACTTGAATGTAAGTTGATTTGAACATTCTGTTTTTATAAATCTCAAGTTTATAGTGCTAATATAATATAATGTAGGGTTTATAGTTCTAATATTGTGACGTGCTTGCCAACATGAACAGTTTGTAAATCCTCAACAGTCTTCCTTTAACTGTGTGTCGGATTTCCAGCTGCGTTGACTCAGGCTTTGATCCCTCTTAGGAAGATAAATGCAGTATCTGCAGTTTCTAATGGCAGGGGTGGAAGAGAGCTGTTCAGATGCAATCTTAAAAGCCAGGGCCCTGTCCAGATAAGAAATTGAAGGCCCTGGGGAAACTAATTATTTCGTTGTCATTTTTTTCAAAATGTGCCGGCTTCATCTAGCAACGAAGGGTTTTGTTAAGCTCAGTGTACAGATTTAGATTTGTTTTCTTCCAGTAGAATCACTCTCCTTAATCAGCATGCTTATAAATGGTACACCTGCCTAATTAGAACAAGTTCTAGACTCCAGGACACAGTGTTAGCATTTCAATTAGCTCTGGAGAGTGTCCCCTCACTTCTCATTTCTTTGTGACTGAGCTTTTATTGTTTTACTTCTAAAGCCTCCTTTGATCATGGGCATTTCCCTGTACTATGTCGTCATTAATATGGGTTTGCTTTTAAATGAAAGAAAAAGTGATAATATTTTATGCATATATGAAGAAATATGTTAAATTTTTTAAGCTAAGCTTTTTTTTAAAACTGAGAACATTTATCACTGCCACAAGGAGCTAAAATACAACCATCATAATCAAGATCTCCCCATCTTATCCACAATAAGTCCTTGCACTCAGAACGATAAGAAGCCCAGTCCGCAGAGCCGGTGGGGATGATACACTGCTCCACTGCTCCCTCACAGAAGCAATTGCCCACCACGGAGCGTAATGAGCAAGAGATGTGGGACAGTGGAGAGTAAAATTAAGATGAAATAGTTGCCTGGGTAACAGCTTGTAGTAAGTGTATCTCCAATTACCTTCTGGAAAAAAATTACTTAGCATCTACTCAGGTCCAAAGTCATGAATTGCAAGGGAAGACTGAAGATTTTAGTAAAAGGGTAAATAAACAGAGAAAATGATACTGAGCATGTCATGTCGTCAGCGGAGTTCTTTTCTGCCTAGAAGGATTTCAAGCAGACCCCTCTGCTTTGATGGATGCTGGGCTCCAAACCTGCTTGCTGAGCAGTGGCTGCACTGACCACAGTCACTGACCCAGCTCAGAAGAAAGATGCTTTAGATCGTCACAGGAAGTCCCGACTTTTAGACTTTGTGTGTTCCCAAAGATTACATTAAGCAGTTTGCTGTAACACAAAATCCCAAGTATGCATGATCTGTGTCCTAATTAGGACTTGTCTTTATCCATTATTGCAGATATCAGTTGAGTAAGTGGCTAAGCGGCAAGAAATGAAGTTTAGTTTTTATTAGATAAATGTCACATTGAGTACTGGAGTGGCAGAAAAGGATGTTAGTAAGTTACTCTAAACAACACTGTACTGTCTATAATAAAGTTCTGGACAATAACATTATCAGTCATAAGGTGCCAATGTATATAAAGTACTTTCTTTTAAAATAGATTGAGTCATTTTAGTTCCAGTATTTGGGAGGCAGAGGCTGTCATATCTCTGTGAGTTCCAGACCAGCCAGGGCTACATAGACCGTATCTCGATAGATGATGGATGGATGGATGGATGGATGGATGGATGGATGCACGGACGGATGCTAGGTAAATAGGTAGATATGATCCCAGCTCTCGGAACCAGGAGGATCAGGAATTCAAGGCCAGTCTCAACTATATAGGGAGATGAAGACAGCAGCGTCAGATAAGAGATGAGGCCTCAAATACAGAAAAGGATGGAAGGTTACACTTGCCTTACAGTTTGCTGCTGTCATTGTGGTGCTTCCATCTCACTCGACTTGTTTTTCCTTTTTTACTCGTCCTCATTGTTGAGAGAGAAAGGTGATGTGTAGAGGGATGGTTCACCACTGCTAGGTACTGGCAGTCAGCCTGACTTCATAGGTGTGTGTTATGTTCAGATGTGATTTCAGTAGTTTCGTGCATGTATGCAATGTGTCTTGATGATATCCAACCTAGGTTCCCCCTGCCTATTCTCTCCCGGTCCCCACAATACCATTCTCTCCTTCATGTCCAAATTTGATATTCTATAAAACTGTAGTGGATAATTTTAGATGAGCCCTAAAACTTAGTATTTATGATAACTTTCCTCCAGGTGGTTTTACAACCTTTGGTTTTGTTTTGTCAGATTATGCCAAAGGAAGTATATGAGAAGCATAGCTCTTATGTGTCAGAGTAAGATAAGACATTAGCCTTTAAGAGATGATGGACTCACCTCACTGTTGATGGAAGTGTAATTATATAGATGATTATATATTTTATATAATAAATTATATATGTCATTATTTATATGAAAATAAACGATTATGGTCAGCATTTTGAGACCTGTTTAATTAAAGGAACAGTTCTCAGTCTCACAGATTTGTTCATTCATTGATTCATCAAACTATACTCTGTGTCATTCCTATTATGAAGATGCCTAAGGTTGAGTAATAGAAGCAAAATAAATTAGCCCGATGATACATCACTACGTAGAGGTCAGTGCTCAGAAGCAAGGCAGTCAAAGTATGGACTGTTCTAGACCAGGCCAGAAAATCATTTTAGAGACGGTGGGCAAAGCAGCCCATCTGATAATGTGGTACCTAAATCAAATTCCAAACGATCCATAGAGTGACATGTCAGGGAGGGCTTGGAGTCGTCTGATCAGAATCCTTGTGTAATAATTCCCATGTGTCCTGTGGAGGAGGTCGGAGGGCATCGTTTATCTTGCCTGAGAAACAGGCTGGGAGCTCCAGGCGTGCTAGAGTAGTACCAGAGATACACTTGGGCAAAGAAGTGGTAAGCAGAAAAAGACCCACACTCAGACTTCAGCACAGTCTTGAGAAAAGGTATGGATAAGAGTGTGAGGAAAAGTCTTTGATGATCAGGGCAAGATTCCGAGAAGCACTTGAGTCATCTGGGCATGTTGACATATTCTACAATGAATTGCTTCCACGTAGTGGTCATGAATTTATATTCATGCTTGGTTTTTTTGTTTTTATTAACATTTTAAATTTGTTTCTATGTTCTTTATGTTTGTTTTCTTCTGCTGACATTTTTTTTTTTACTTTGAATTTTCCTTTATTAATAGCTAAAAACATCTCGGCTTTTGTTGAGGTGCTTTCTACCTTGTTCCTGTGGCTGCCGATCGGGTAGTTCTTTTAAAAGAAATTTTGTAAAATTAATATTCATCAAAGAATATGAGCATCAGATTATTTCATAAAATAATTTAAAATTCCATAACACTTATTAAGGGGCTTAAAGCTGTTACGTCTTTATAACCGGAGTGAATTGGGCACTAATTAAGACAATATTTGAGTTAGACTTAAACAGTACTTACCATGCTCAGTCACATTTGAGCTTTCAACCACTCTAGAGCTGGACAACATGAAGACATTGTGTACTTCCACAGGTGATGAACTCTAGGCTCAAGGGATATGTTGAAATCTCAGTCTTTTCCATCATGGAAGTCTAAGTGTATACACGCCGAGTGGGACTGTTCCATTTGTAAGACTGGGGTCAACAGGATTGTGTTCTAATCGTCTCAAGGACATCCTAGATGGTTCAGATCCACAGAGGTTAGAAGGAGCACCCCATCATATATCCCTGATTGTGTACATAGGCTGAAGAAGTAGCTTGTAATAGCCCCTTCACCCATGCACGCTCGTGCACACCCACAAGCACACACATACAGTCTTATCTGTCATTGCAGGAAGAGGATGTGAGCTGGCTACCTCTGGCTCTGCTCTAGTTTATAAACTTGCATTTATTTTCGTCTGAGACCTTAGGCTAACAAGAGTAACAAACATGAAATATATAGTTTCCATCAGGGCAGAGACAAGTCATCATGACTGAAAATAAAGCTCACATGCGTGGTCACATGTTCTGGAAGAATGTTTCCTCAGAATGAGCTGTTTTATTTTTAGGTCAGAGGTTCCAAAGATTCTCAAATGCTTTAGGTATGGTATTCTCAATAAAATATTAGAACAGAGAAAACCCACAGCAGTTATCCACAGAGCCCTGGAGACGCCGGATCTGGAAAGAACCTTGAGAAGCTCTAGATGCTGAGCTTGAGTGTGGTGATTCTTTGACTATTCTGTCCTGACATGGCCATCTCCCCTCCTCTCATTTCAGGCAGCTCTTGTCCCTCAAAAGTCAATCCGTCCACAGAATCTCTGACCCCATTTGTCTGAGGTACCAAGAGCATGCAGTTGTCTAGAGATAGAAGGGGAAATGTCAGTTGCCAGGGCCCAGGAGAGAGCAACAGGCATAGAATAGCAGTTTGGGAAGACGGAAAGTAATGTACAAATGGATGGTAATGATGTTTCCCAGGATTATGAATGTTGTCACTGAAGGCACCTTTACAGTTTGTTAAACTGGTAAATTTTATGTTACACATATGCTTGTGGATATGTTTATCTTTATGTGTATATGTACATGTGCATGCTGTGAGCTCATACCACAGGCTGCTTGTGATAGTCAGAGGACAACCTTGGATCATTAACTTCCACTGTGTGTGTACAGTTGTGTGCCGTGATATATGTGTGGAGGTTAGAGAACAACTTGTGGGAGTCAGTTCTGTCTGCCATGTAGCTTTCTGTGATGAACTCAGGTCGGCAAGCTTGGCATGGAGTGCTTTTTTTTACCTGCGGAGCCATCTCACTGACAGACACAGGCTTTGTTAGCTGTGTATGTCAGACCAGCTGACCTGTGAGCTGTTGGGAATTCTCCTGTTTCTGCCTCCCATCTTTCTGTACCAACAGATAGCTTCTTGGTTTTACGTGGATTCTAGGGATTTAAACTGAGACCCTCACAATTGCACAGCAAGCAATTTACCCATGGGCTGTCTCCCCAGCCCTTACATTACATGTATTGTACCGTGATTTTAAGAAGAGTGTTAATGACAGGGACAGCAATTGTAGGTCTTTTTGCTAGACAGTGACATTTTTCTTTTCAGCTTCAGTTGTTCTGTGTTTTGTACACTGGAGTCACTAAGATAAAATCTAACCCTTCTACCTGCATGAAAATACCCAGCTTGCCACCTTCAAACTTTAAGGATAAACAGGCTCCGTTCCTTCATAATTTTTGCTTGTTTATGAGACAGGTTATTTTTGTGTATCTCTGGCTGTTCTAAAACTTAGTATGTAGAACAGGCTGACCTCAGACTCACAGAGATTCCACTGCCTCTGCCTCCTTAGTGCTGGAATTAAAGTCATGCACTACTATGCCCAGCTTACTTACAATTTTTTATTTTTACACTTAACATCATGATCTCTTCAGTAGGATTCCCTGAGCTTGCTCCAGTGCTTGGCTGTGGATCTCTGCATCTCTTTTTGTCAGTCCTTAGATGAAGGCTCTCTGATGACAATTGGGATAGTTACTGATCTGATTACAGGAGATGGCCAGTTCAGGCTACCTATGAGGAAAGAGACCTCTGGATGGGAGGGACCTTTTTGGGGCCAGGTAGAAACGCGATGTAAGGGAAACCTTCACAAATCTACAAGGATGACCCCAGCTAAGATACCATAACACCTCCAAGTCTTTGCTCACATCTCTCTGGAACTGTCATTGTTGCCCATGGCCCAACATGATCATAATATGTCCACTTAAGAAATTCATATCTGGCTTTTGCATTACTTTGATATTTAGTGCATATTCCCCTAATTATACCAGTAAAACAATTGGTGCTAAGCAAATGATGGCTCATAGTTAAGAGCCCTTGGTACCTGGAGGTCATGTGGTGGCTCACAACCTTCTATAACTAGTTACAGGGGACCTAGCACCCTCTTCTGGCCTCTGAAAGCACTATGCACACACATGTTGCACATGCATGCATGCAGGCAAAAACTCATCCACATAAATAAATAAATTTTTAAAATCAGCAATTCAGCCACGGATTGTGGATTATATTTTATTGCCATGAGCTTTACGTCTCACATGACTTCATTCTTTTTTAATTTTAATTTTATTTTATTTTGGTCTTTTGGTTTTTTGAGACAGGGTTTCATTGTAGTTCTAGAGCCTGTCCTAGAACTAGCTCTTGTAGACCAGGCTGGCCTCGAACTCACTGGGATCCGCCTGCCGCTGCCACCCGAGTGCTGGGATTAAAGGTGTGCGCACCACCACCCTGCATGACTTACATTCTTTAAGAGTCCAGACAAGTTATTTTATAAAGAAGTTTTCAATTTTAATTTGCCTGGTTGTTTTTCTTCCTGGTAGATTCACCAAGAATGACATGGGCACTGCTCTGCACTTTATGGAAACACTGGGAGGCACATGGTGTTAGTTCAGTATTCCCGTTGTAATTAGTTACAATATAACATTATAGTGGCATCCTTTTAAGTACTTTTAAATCATGCTATTGGTGCTTGAAGAGATGATGAACACCTTAAAAACATGTTGCTCCTGGTGGGAACAGAATTTTTAAGAATCTGTTTTTCTGAGAGAGGAATGGAGATAGGTAGTGAAGCTGAGAAATGGGCCCTCGGGGCACAACACAGACTTGGGTTCCAGCTAGCCCCTCAGACCCTCAGTTCCTCTTTAAAGCAGGCACAATGCCATGTATCTTGCCTGGTCAAGGTAAGTAAGTGAGGTAGCAGTGGACAGAGGGCCTCCGGCTTCCCCACTGCCTCAGAGCCATTGCTCAGCAAAGGGGGAAGCGAGGCCAGAGAGGTGCTTACAGAGCAGAGTGTGCCTATCCCTTTTTATCTTCACGCCTCTCCACAGTGTTGTCCTCAGGTTTACTGTTAGTTTGGCATTACCAGACATCGAAGAAAATGTGGCCAACAAGTTGGATGCCTTTATGACATTTCTTTTGCTTTGTTCCTTTCAGATATTTATTTCCTTTACTGCTGTATTGTGTGTGTGCTGCACATACATTCTAGAGGTCGGAAGACAACAAATTTTGAGTCAGTTTTTCCCTCATGTCTATTAATGAGGTTTGACCTCAGACCACCAGGCTTCTGTAGCAAGCACTACCCACTAAGATGACTATGTGGCTCTTCCCACCTACCTTGAGATGTCAAAAAAAGAAATTAAGAATTTTCAGTTAAAATTGGGTGTTTTGAATTTTGTTTTCTTATGAGGGGGGTGTTGAGAGAGTTTTACTGTGTAGCACAGCCTGGCCTTGAAATCATTTCAATCCTACCTCCGATTCCAAAATGCTAGGGTTAGGGGTATATGCCACCATGATCAACCTGGGCTTCTGTTTTCAAACTTCTTAAATATTACTTATCTTTAGTAGATCTTGTGGAATCAAACTGCTATTTACCTAGACCGCTTTCTGACTGCAATCCATTTTACTTTAAGGGATTATTTAAAAAAAAAAAAAAACAGTTTACATGCAGTCTGAGAATAGTGGATAAAAATAATTCTGTGACCCATTTACATGCATTACTGTAAAGTTTCATTTCATACAAGTGACAATTTTTTAAAGTTAATTAGACTCTGCTACACTGAGGTTAGCAAAAAAGTGCTTTGAATTATCAATAATTCAGCAGGGCAGACATTTCTGTATAATGCAGTGGTTGTAGAGTATTGTGAGATAGTTATCCTTAAAATAAATGGTTGTGAGCACACATCAGCATGGTGGGCTTCACTTGAATGTGGCTTGAAGTGATAGCATCTCTGCTTCTATTATTGGGCAGGGTGTGGGACATCAGTCTTTCTGGCCATGAACTACTAGCAACCTTTGTCCTTTGTGTTACCTTTAGTTAAAAACGAAAAATGAGTATGAAAGCTGGCTGGTGGCCATGTCTCCCTTTCAGCTAAAAACGCATCTGGGAAAGAAAAATGAAACTGCAGATTTGGATTTATTTCATTGTATGAATGATATGTGACATTTTGTAAATTATTTATCACTGCAAGGGTGGCGGCAGTGGCTTGAACATTGTTCTATCAAATGAAAGCAAGAATCCCATTAGTACAAAGACTGTGCTTTAGCCAGAATCTATCAGGGGAATGTTGTCACTTTAAAACCAGATTGTTCTTTTAATTGCTATTTAAAGGAACAAAAGTGTTCCCTAGGTACTGCAGCTGAGCAGTTGCAAGTAATAACTATGGATCCATAATTATGCAGTGCTGATTATCTGGCATTTAAAGAACTGTGGCTGGAGTCGGTGACCAATTTGTTGTAGCCTGTCTTTTTTTTTTTTTTTGGTTTTTCTAGTACAGAATGCTTCACACTGTGCCTTTTTAACAGGGCTACAAATATACATTTGTAAAGCTACCTCAGAAAGTAAAACATGTGCATATTAATAGAACAAATTAAGCTGAAAATAAGAGCTGGATAACGAAGACTCCTATTGTAAAATGAGAATCACAGTCATATTAGACAAGTTTAGGAATGCTTGGTCATAAGCTGAGGTCTTGACTTTCATGGCAATGTTGTTAGAGGAGCCAAGACATTTGTTGACTCATTAGAACCATTCAAAATATTATCTTAAAGAAGTGGTTGATTTCTCTTTTTAACTGGCAGCTGCTTATTTATTCTGCCAGCAAACATATTTTGAGTCCCTACTGTGAGCCAGGCTAAGTATTAGGCATTTGGGATTGAATAGTTGCCCAAATGAGGTTCATTCTGTGCTGCTGTAGACTCAGAGAACTAGATCTAACACAATCCTGTTTGTGACTTACGTATAAAAACATTGGTGATTCTGTTGAGTTTTCTTGCCCTGAATTTTTGATTCATGAGATTCAGAATAAGGACTTCATAGTAACATTCAGAGAGCTAGCAGACAACATGTGTGAAGGCTTGGGATATGCAATAAAATTTTAGTATTTTACCCAGTTTTGATAATGTAACCGGATCTGTAGGCACAGTCAACTGCGTTCATATGATGGAGAGGCCTGCCCTGCTGGCAGTGGTAAACAACGGGAGACACAGTGTATGTAGATCTACACTCTGTTAAAAGCAATTGCCATAGAGAGTTAAAGGGTGCCAGGGGGTAGACAAATGTTTTGTTGTTTCTTTTATAAAGTGTGAATGTCAGAGATTGAGGGTTTATCTCCTTTGTGTGCCCTGGTTTTCCTTTGAAGCCCTTGGTGCCAGAGAGGCTTTGTTAATAGTCTTTTTGATCTTCTCAAGTCCACAGAATTTTAGTTCCTGCGTATTCTCTGTTCATGTGCCATCTAAAACATACATTTCATGTCTAGTGTTTAAAGGTGAATAATTAGGACACTTGATAACGTTTAGTGAAATAACCTCACTTAATTAACTGGATGATACCCATGGTCTTTAATGTGAATAGATGAATCAGTTTATTGTAGGCTTACAGATTATCGGAACACTTAGGATCGCAGATGGATTCTTAGTGTTCATTCTGAAGGCTCTAGGATATTTGAAGGTAGTAGGCATCACTGAATTCATAAAAGTTACTTCTGAATCTAATGCTACATTTAACTGTATTTAGATATTGCTTTGCTACCAAATAATTTATGATAATTATTTTTAGAAGGTATTAATTTAAATGCTTAATTTATCAGGGTTTCCTTAAATATTGTAAGAAGTTTTCAATTTTAATAATTTGTTTTAAGTTTTGAAAGGAAGAATAACTGTATATATAAATATACATATATATTTAATTTCTCACAGCCCCGTGCCGATCCCATTCCAATCTGTAGTTTCTGTCTGGGAACTAAGGAGTCCAATCGTGAGAAGAAACCAGAAGAACTCCTGTCTTGTGCAGACTGTGGCAGCAGCGGTGAGTTCAGGGATTTGTATGCCCTCTCTACTGACTTCGTGCCCTTATCTCGTCATTTAAATAAACCATTTGCTGATGGAATAGTATTAAAATGTAAGAATGTTATACGGGTCAAGAGTGAGATACGAATGTGTAACCAACATGTTACATGTTTATGATTCTATTCAGTAGGATTTGTAGCCAAGCTCTAGTTTCAAACCTATATATAGATAATCAGTGTGAAGACTTCAGTGCAGTAAGTGAACCATAGTAGAAATTTGGGGTTTTGTCTGTTTCTTGAGATGTCTCTCCATGTAGCCCAGGCTGACCTCAAACTCACTGTCCTTACTAAGGTTACAAGGGTAGTATGTACCACAAATGAGCTTTTTGAAATGCTGGAGTCTCACTTCGGTTGTCTGGGCTACAATGCTAAATCCTGATCTCAGTCGGTCTCTCCTTCCCAAGTACAACCATTGCCACGCCTGGCTCACCCCAGGGAGCTTAAGCTAAACGCAGAATTGCTTGTTTCCCAGAATCTGAGGCTCTGAAGTCTGTATGTAGTGTTTCAGGTTATGACACCTACTGATGAAATGTTGTGTTTCAGCTCATCTCTGTGTGACTGAATGGAAGGGATAGGAAACATGAAATCACAAGATGCAAGAAGAGATGGGTTGTCTGTAACATGTTAGACGAGGGTGAGAGCGGGCATGAAGGAGCTGCTGGGATGAACCTTAGGCAATTGCTGAATCAGTTGTAGTGCCCTAGATGCCCCAGGGCCATGTCTCTTCTGGGTTCTTATCCTAAGGATTTACCTTGGGCAGTTGCTGAACCAGCTACAGTGCCCTAGATGCCCCAGGGCCGTGTCTCTTCTGGGTTCTTATCATAAGAATTTAAGATTATGTCTTAAGTTTTATCCAGAAATATAAAGGCAAATTTTATTTATGTTTTGTTTCGCTGGATAGTCCTTTTGATTTAGTACATAAACGTCACCCAGGTTACACTCGCATACACACTTTCCAACACGTAAAATGGTAATACTCAATCGGTCCATCCCATGAACACTTTTTGTTGATGTTGTTTTTCTGGGGGTCAAACTGAAGGCCTTATACATGCTAAGAAAACACTACTACAGAGCTACACTCCAAGTCCATGGTTTTAAAAAGTTAATCTTTCTGCACTGATCTTTTATTCTTCTCCTGGGTACTGAAACACGTTTTTCCCCTCAAAATTTTATTTTGAAATTCATGACTAACAGCTGGAGTTTTTATTTTCATGGCAAAGCACTTGTTTAAGATCCTAGTTTCAATCCCTCACCCTGGAAACAAATGCAATCCTGTAGAATTTGTCGCATGCTCACATGCGAAGCCAGGCCCAGCCCAGAGAGACCGTTTACTTCCACGTAGTCACCTATCAATGAGGTACTGTCCTCGCTAGAAATGATGGCACATACCTCTAGGCCTCAAGAAACTAAACAGCCAAGTGCATAGCTACATGAACTATAGTAAGAGTGCCATAAATAGGACATCCATTGCTACAATTTCTCACCCTTCTTGTCATCCTTGATTGCTGTAAATAATTTAAAATATGATCACCACTTAGAACAACTGCTTAATGGTTGGATAGAGAAATGTTCCATACTGAAGAATGATAATATTGTGAAATGATTCTTATTTGTTATGCAGACATTTAATTTGATAGGCCATTTGTGGTTCAGCAGCTTCCTGACTAGGTGGAGAGAGCCTTCAAAATAAGACATTTCAAACCCTGCCTGAAAAATGTATCCTGACAGCCTGTTTGAGGGGCTTTACAGATTCACTAGCATTCTGACTTGGCCAGGTGTCATGGATAGTGACAGGATCACAGAAATATTATCTGTGTGTTCCACTTAATACATTTTAACCCTATGATCTCCATGCAGTGCTGGCAAGGGGCGCCTTATTTATCGGTTCTGACTTTATTCTGCTTGTAGCTCTTCTCACTAGACTCATTTCAAATGAATTATTTTTTGTCACTGCCTGATCAGTTCTATGGTATTCACCTATCTGGTGTTTATCTCTGGATTTTAAGCTGTACTTTAAAAATGGCCTCCATCATTTCATTTCCTTAGTGTCTTTTTATCTGGGCACCTAGACAAATTAGCAGAGGTACTGAAATGTGGGAAGAGAAGCTCTCTTCCTGTAGTCCTCTCCGCTGGTGTCACACTCAGCACTGCCAAGGAATCTGGGATTTTATCATAACTTCAAGGCCTTTCTCACAAGGTATCAAGGTGGAACTCTACCCAGGTCAATCTCATACTTTCCGATGCAATCGAGTTCCCCAAGTTTTCCCAGATTGAAGACCTACCAGAGGGAGGTCTGATCCCTTTGAACTGAAGTTACAGAAATGTCTTTTTCTCTAAAGCTTCTTACCTTTCTATTCATACTTCCTGGGGTCAGGCTAGGGCTGTTTGGTACGTTGGTTCTTTAAAAGCACCCTTTATTTTCTAGTAAGTGCAGAATGGGTTGGGGGTTTCTGTCCCAGGATCATGTCTACCTCTGTTACTGACAGAATCTCAGTCCTAGGGCATAGTTTCTCTCTGTAGAGCACAGAGGATGTCTGAAGGTGCCTCTCTGGACTCAGAAGTAGAGCAGTGCTGCTATGTGGCAGTTCACTTACTCTTCCGTGAGGTATCAGCTTGGATTTGACTATTTTAGTGGCTGGAAAAAGACCCCTGTTGTGAAATACTATATAGACTTGTACCTCCTCTTATCAATTAGACAAGCAACCTATGTTCTTTTTTCCTCTTAAAAATGAAGCATCAAAATAAAATGCAGCTAATTTTTTTAAGGGTATGGAGGTCCTTGTAGTTTTAAGCTATGTTTTGACACCTTGGTGTTCATAAGGAAAACAGAAGGTGATGGATGGCCTTCATGCTTCTGCAGGACCCAGTCCTGGTGGGAGCCATGCTGGCACAGTTCAGTTCTGTGGCCTAGGAGGGCCAATGCTCGGTCCTCCAGTTGGCCTTGTAGAGATGGCTGCCTTCTCATACTCACAAGGACCTACTGGTTACAGGATGGAGTTGAGACTGTTTGTAGGATCAAAGGGATTCTGAACATAAGATATTTTTGTTAAAGAAAAATTTCCATGAGCAGTTTCAAACCAGAGGAAGGAAGTCCAGATGCAGTCATAAGGAAGGTGATTATTCAATGTGTTTCCCATATGTGCTTGGTGCTCTCTGAAGCACCATATGTATGATGCCGACTGCCCTGTGCTGAGCTTTTATAGACGTGTGTGTAACTGTTTCCTTCTGATTCCACCATGAAGTGAGCTCGTTGGACTTCTCTCCATTTTTAAGATGACTGTATTACAAATGGTCAGAGCTATCTTTTTCCCTGCTAGAAGTCCTTTTTTAAAAAAAAATGCTCAAGTTCATTTTAGTAAAAATGTGAGGTGGGGTGCATAGAGATGTCCCAAATGTGTTGTCCCCAGCCCTGGGCTTTGTTTCTCTTTCACTAATGGCTGTAACCATAGTTTTCTTTTTCCATACAATGTAAAGATTGACAAGGCTGCCACGAGGGTGGTAAAATAGTCATGTGAAGATGGGCAGCAACGAACACATCAGGGGAATTAGCCTAGCCACTCATGAATTTGGAAACTGAGACATTCCTCAAGTCTGAGGAAATGCTGAGGCTGGGGAGTGCTTTTACTTGACTTTCATGGATCAGCCTACTTTGAAATTAACACTGTTATATTCTCCTTGCCTCATTAAGGCCAAATTATCTTTAATTAGCTTCACATAAGTATTAGATATTATACCAAATGAAATTTTGTGTCTGCTGCTCAGATTGCCGGGTGGTTAAATCTTACTTACAGATGAGTTGTGTGCATATGTGTTTTCAAATTAGCAAATCTAAGATAAGTGTACAGTTCAGAATTACAGCATCACACTAAGTGGAAGCTCATTGAAACAGGAGGCAGAAGAGAGGCTGCTGCAGTGCAGCTGGAGAGGGAGAGAGAGCCTCTGCAGAGCAAGAGCCCTGGTGCCCACCGTGAGTTAGTTCCTCCTTACTTACTCAGTGTCAGCCCTGAAAAACAGTGCTGGGGGAGCTGAGAAGGTGCAGTCTTTGGCTCTCCAGGCTTATTTTACTCCAATACTGGTTTCTTCGGGTTATTATATAGAAATGCCTCAGGGAGCAGTTTGTTATTCATTTAGTTTCGCCCTTACTAGAGACAGATTGGATCACTGGGTTGGAAAGGAGAGTCTTAACCAGAAGGAATTCCAAAAGGAATACATAGGAGAGGAATGAGAGCCTCACCTCCAAGGAGGAGTCAATAGGAAGAAAGGGAGCCCTATCCCCCAGAAGCCATTGCAACAGTGAGTCTCCCACAGTGCCAGACAAGAAGCAGAAACCTTGTTTGTTGGATGCATGCTGTAACATTTTCTTTCTATCATCAAACAACCTGAATAAGCAGCTTTGGAGTCTGCTGGGCAGTAGTAGTGCACGCCTTTAATCCCAACATTTGGGAGGCAGTGGCAGGCAGATCTCAGTGAGTTCGAGGCCAGCCTGGTCTACAAAGTGAGTTCCAGGACAGCCAGGACTGTTACACAGAGAAACCCTGACTTGGGGGCGGGGGGAGGGGGGCAAAGAAATGAAGGAAAGGAGGGAGGGAGGAAGAGAAATTTAAGAATCAGAGAGTTTGCCGGGCGATGGTGGCGCACGCCTTTAATCCCAGCATTTGGGAGGCAGAGGCAGGTGTATCTCTGTAAGTTCGAGACCAGCCTGGTCTACAGAGCTAGTTCCAGGGCAGGCTCCATAGCCACAGAGAAACCCTGTCTCGAAAAAACAACAACAACAACAAAAAATAAATAAACAAACAAAAAAAAAGAATCAGAGAGTTTATTTTGGATCATAGTTTGGGAGGTTTTAGTCCATAGTCATCTGGCTCCATTACTTTGGACCTGAAGTGAGGCTGATCAGAAACCCACCTGATGATAATGTCAAGAACAAATATACAGTGTGACTTCTAGATAATCCAAGAAGTCACTGTGAGAAAAGAGAAGTGCCTCCTAAACAGGAGTGGGAGCAGGAGTAGATGGGACCAGAGGAGGGCAGGCTGGGAGACGGCAGCGTGCACACAGGTGCGTGGAGAAGAACGCCATGTACTTGGGAGAGAAGGTCCCATGAGGATTAGTGCAGAATACAAAGGACTGAGTTAACAGAGGTCAGTTTCGTAGGGTTTTGTGGCCTATATGAAAGAATTTATATTTTTTCTAAGACTTTGGTGGACAGAAAAATTATCTGATGAGATTTAAAATCTATGCAGATCACTTAGGCTGCAGTAGAATAATTGATGAGAAGTTAGGTCAGGATGAGCTTTGGGATATTATAGCAGTAAACCTATGTGTCTGGATAAGTGTGGATTTGTTTAGTATGCAGGATTTTGGTTAGGACATAGAATCAAAGTGTTTTTGGTGATCATTTGATGTGTGAGATGCTTTCTTTTTTGTAACTGACTGGGTACCCATTGTATTCCCATTGCTCCAAAAGCAGGAAGGTGTTTCTTTCCTAAGATTCATTGTTAGTATTTGTGGTGATCCCTTCATCTGTGGTGCTGAGGACCAAAGTCAAGGCCTTATGCATGGTTGCTAAGCATTGTCCCACCAAGCTACATTTCTGACTTTGGTTATTTTAAGTAAGATTTTGCTGTGTATCCTAGGCTGGTTTTGAACTTGCAGTTCCCTTGTCTCTGCTTTGGAGGACAATAATGCTTGTCTTTCTACTACGTAACATGACCCATTTCCATCTTCTTCCTTCTGTTTCTAATGCTTGTTAAATGTCAGTTAAAGGGAGGGCACACACACACATACTGATGGCTCAGTAACCACTCTGAGGAACCTGATATCTTGATTATTTATTATCTTTTTGCCTTCCTCTCTTTTTCCCTCCTTCTTTCCCACCTTCATTGAATCCAGAGCTTCATGCATGCGAGGCAGATGCTCTTTTATGGTGCTACACCCCCAGCTATTTACGAACTTACTTACTTACTTATTGATGCTATAACAGATTACCACAAATTTAGTGGTTTGAAACAGCTTATTTAATATTTTACAGCTATAGGACAAAACCCCTTTGTAGAACTCAAGATATCAGAATTGTTGGCTGCTTTCTAGAAACGAAGGTCCATGCCCTAGTCAATGGGTTGTAATAGCATTTAGTTACTTGTTTGGTAATCCCTTGCCTTGCTGGCAGGTGAATTCCTTTACAGATGCCAGAGGCCAACCCCAGTATTTGGTTTATGGCTTTCCTTCCTCCATCTTTAGAGCCTGATGTGGCAAGTGAAGATTGTTGAATGTCCCCAACACCTCTCCCTTTCAACTCATGAAATCTGTTTCTTAGTCATCCCAATGCTTGTAGAGTTGCTTTCTTCTCTCCATGGCATGAGAATTGGGGTACACACATCTTTTAAGGCCATTATTGTATTTGCTTTACATGGTTTTTCTTCTCAAATATTTCCTCTGTGTTTGTGGCTCCTAATTTTAAACCATTTTCCTTCAGTTTTATTAGAAAAAATTATTATGAACTATGAATGCTTATGTGCTTGTATAACAATGAATAAATGAATGAAGACTTGACATGGCTCTCAAAATCTGATACAAGGCAAACCACAGTAGTAAAAGCATTTTCAGAGAGATGAGTTCTTAGGAGAGAGAATGAAGATTTTTAGAAGAATGGCTGTGTTTGTGTAGTGACTCAGTAGGAAATAAGGGATTATATTATCAATAGCATCGATTCCTGGCATCTCATTACTATAGATTATATAGCAATATGTTAAGACTCAGTTATAATCTTTCATTTTAAAGTTAATATGAAAAAGGAAAAATGAAAATGTGTCTTCATTGCTCAGTGTCTTTTACAGAATCATAGAAACATAGGGTTAGAAGGATCTATAATCAATTCTCTTAAGCTAAATAAAGGGAGGATTGATTCCTAAAAGAAAGATGGGTCGAAGACTTTGGAATTTGATAGGATAGCTTAAATGGTAGTAGTTTGAGATACCATTGCTTAAAGTGGAAGAAAGCATTAAAAGGAAAAATGTTCTTTGCTTTTGATTAAAAATGGCTATTACTTTTGAAAATGCAAAATTATTAAAAGTCTGCATTGTAGGATATCTATAGGAATAAATAGTAAGCTGTAATATGATATGAATTACCTTAGTTACTGAAGACTAAGCTACAAAGCATAAAAGGAGATTCTAATGTAGAGAAAAATTCAGTGCACGAAATTGAGGTCATATGTTCCGGTGATATATGACTTACAGGAAGTAATAAAAGGGGGGAAGGAGTAAATGGTATATTTTTAAGCTGATAGGATCCATTTTAAGGGTGGAATTTAAATTGCTGTTCTTTAAAAGTTGAGTTTTTTGTCCCTTGAAAGGAGGGGGTGATGTGATCAGAGCGGCCTCCCGCCTCTCCGTTCTGAGCATACTCAAGGGCAATGAGTGAGCTGTGCTTGTTTGCTGGTTCTGAGCAAGGAAAGGCGCTCAATGCCATTTTTAAACATTAAACCTTCTTCTGTTCATCTGACTGAGGAGCCCTTGGGGAAGACCATGTCAGAGGTTAAATATGTTTGCCTGGGTGTCTCTCCCAGCCTGGGGTTGCGATCATTTGGCACCACTTGATTTTTTTCAACATCTTAGATACAGATGTTTTGATTTTTTTTAAGAGTAGGGAATTGTGAACTTTTATTAATGGTATTGATGATTGATATTGAATGTTTTTATTTCAAAAAGCCAAACCTCCTGGTGAGTGGAATTTTATGAAAGCACCTGTTAAGCTTTAGGGAAGAGAACCTTTTTGGCAGGAACCCAAAATACATATTTAAACAATGAAGCTGCCAAAGTCAGGAAATTATAAAACAGTTTGGAAATTACAGAATCTGCTTTTTTATTACCCCTCAGATTTCCTTTTGCAGCTTGGTTATAAGGTCTCTCGCATGGGATTCACTAATGTTCTAACTATTTAGAGACCAGATTTTTAAAAAAGAACAAATAATCAAGTTTAGAGACCTCCTTGGGGTTGTGTAATAAAAGGCCATTCGTTTTTCAGTGGAGTCGCCTTCCAGTCCCGTGGCTCACCCTCCCTCTCTCACTCGTGGAACCTGGTCTCCTCCCTCTGGGGCTTTCTGCACACTGGCCTAGTAGAACGTTGTTGGGTAAAAAGTCCCCAGAGTTGTGTGGAGAAGCAGAATGCTCTGGAAGAATGAGGAAGCCTTCTGAGGGTGGCTTCCCAGCCCACTCTTGCCTGAATCTGTCTTCTTCAACTCATAAATACCATGCTTGTTCCCTGACTTTCAGACTTGAAACTGGGTGGTGTCGGATGTTCTAGGGTCTGTCCCAGTCACAGGTGTTCTCTGTGTGCTGTTGAGTAAATTAGTTAAGCCACTGGGCGCCCTCGCTTATCAAACAGCCCAGGTCTCTGTTAGGACAGGATCTTGTTTTGCAAGCCCGACTCCTGAACATGCTATCCCAGGCGTGCACCACCACACTCTGCTCAGCTGGCTTTTCTGTTTAGCTGTCGCTTTTTATCTTACGATTTCATCCCACAGAGAGCAGTTGTTGAACTTGGGTACAGTACAGCATATTCAAGAGCTGTGCACACGTCGTTGGTGAAGACGACGGCAAGAACACTAACAGCAGATACAAACTGTCTTCAAGTCTGTAAGATCGGGGTGCATTTGCAGGTTTATCTCTGGGAAAGTATTAGCACAATTGTTCCATACATGCAGAGAAAGGGGACAAAGACAAAAGAGAGAGAGGTCTCACAGCTCTGAGTCTCTGACCTATTTTGTTTTCAAGTTCCTAAGGCTCACTGGTTGGCACCAGCCAGCCACTGAATAAAGGAGATTTTTAAAAATAAAAATAAACTTTTTTAAAGTTAAAAAAAAAACTTTTTTTAAACAAAAATACTAAGACACTATTGACATTGAGCAATTGCTTTTTATTGCAGGACACCCATCCTGTTTGAAATTTTGTCCCGAATTAACCGCAAATGTGAAGGCCTTGAGATGGCAGTGCATCGAGTGCAAGACATGCAGCGCGTGCCGGGTCCAGGGCAGAAATGCAGTGAGTGTCCTGCTCACACCCGCCCCGCCCCGGGAAGCCACCCAGCGCCCCGGCTTTCCTCCGACAGTGTTCAAACCACGGTGCTGGCACACCGCATTTGACTGTTAACCTGGTAACTTGAGGGTGTTGGTGTTCTACAGTTGGCCTCAGTTTCAATTAGTCTCTAATATGTTATATTACAGGATAATATGCTTTTTTGTGATTCCTGTGATAGAGGATTCCATATGGAGTGCTGTGACCCACCACTTTCCAGAATGCCAAAAGGTGAACTTTTAAACCATCTTAAAACTGTAGGGCTGGGAATGGAACTCAGTGGTAGAGTACTTGCCTAGCATGTGTGAGGCCCTCATTCAGTGCCCTGCGCTGTAAAGCAAACGAACAAAATAAGTTTATTTCTTACTTGTTAACCTTATTTTGATGTCTGGGAGTTCCCCTCCCCACCCACAGGTTCTTGTAGGCTGTGAATAGAAGAGTATTATAAAGTCATTTGGTTTGGGTGACATGTATGACTCTCTAATGCAGAGCTAGGGAGGAAAAAGACTCTTGCCTAGTCAGTGTTTATAGCATTATCTGTATTCGCCAGTAAAGGAAGTGGGCTGTGTGCTTTTAAAATTCATGATGACAGTGATGACTTCAGAGTCCTTCAGCCGCAAGTCATCACCAGGTTCCAGCTATTGGTTGGTGTTTAAAAGCGTGAGCATCTGAATTCTCTGTATTTGGTGTAGCATGAAGTTTTCTTCTGCGTATTTGTGTCAGTCAGCCATGTGCAGCCTTTCCCTGCCCTCCTCACATGTGCACTATGTTCAGCGTTTTAAAATGGCCTTGCCTTTTTATTATACTATATATACATTGACATGTGGAAGGTATAGAAAATACAAACACAAGAGAAACAGAGAACAAAAATTGCCAATACATTCTCCTGCCTCACCACTCCCTTTACAAAGGACCGTTCTGCACATACGTAACTTTTTGAGATTTCCCCTTCTCAATAATAGATTGCCGGCATTCTCATGTCATCGCTTGCTCTCCTAAACATGATTTCCAGGCTCATGTTGAGCATCATAGTGTAGGGCAGGGGTTCCAAACCTGCTTGTGGGCCATAAAGAAGCTTTGTTGGCACGATATTTTTAAACTTTTGATCCTGAGTTGTCTCTGTGGGACATGCATGCTTTGATTTGCCACCCTCTCCCTACTCCCTATTGTCACGTGCTCTGATTTGCTTTAGTCATCTGTCGTCGAGGCGCTTCCTGAGGGTACTTGCTTCTGCAGCCTCATGTATAAGTGAACCATAATTGATTTAATTAACCAATTCTCTATGGTAGCTACTTCAAATGTGGCGAGTGCTCCCCTTACTCCTGAAGATAAATTCGTAGAGAGAGGTTGTCTAATTAGAGGCCATAACTTGAAAGGTTGTCAGGTTTAACACTGACCGCCAGTGTGTGGAGAATTACACTCGTGACACTAAGCACCAGTGCAGTCAGTGAGGTTTGGAGATACTGTTTTACGTCTTAGCATCTTTAAAATAATTTTCATCTTATGACAAGTACTATTTTAGATTTGATAAAACTAACCTTATTTAATATTTTAAATCAATTTGATAGTGAGGAAAATTGTGATAGTTTTTCCCTTTTTATTAAGGAGACGCAACTTTTGTATTTGATTATCGACTTTATCATCATTTATGAAGTACTTGTTTTATACTTTAATCATTTTTTTCTGTTAAGGCTCAAGTACTTACAACTTCAGTTTTATATACATATTAATATGATTTAGATTCCTGATATTGGCAGCATTTTGTTTTTCCTCATAGCATTCTTTGCCTAAGTTTTATGGTTCTTTTCTTCCCCACACCCTGTGTGTGCATTGGGTCAATTAAAAAAAAATTAAAGTTTTTTTAAAAAAAAATTTTTTTTTTTTTTTAGTTAATGCACAAACCTTTTTTATAACTGCTTATGGTGGCTCACACCTGTTATCCCAGCACTTGAAAGACTGAGGTAGGAGGATCTAGAGTTCGAGATCAGCTTGGATTACTTGAGACCTTATCTGAGGAAGAGGGGAGGGAGAGGAGTAAAACTTTCTTTGAAGTCTGGAAAATAGTTGGCTCCTTCCAGGAAGTTTATTAAATCCTTTCCTCGTTTCCCCAGTGATTTGAATTGGGACTTTTTTATATAGTAATTTGTGTAGTCACATCTTCTGTTTTTTAATTGACCAGTTTTCATATGGCAGACATAATTTCATTAATTGTCATGCCAGAGTACTTAAAATTGTTAAGCTTTATTTTCATCATCAGTGTTGGAAGTTTCTAAAAATAATTGATTAAAACAAATCAAACTTTTTTTTTTCCCCTATAGAAGTTGAGAAGTCCGATTGATTTGAAAATTTTTCTTCCCAATTGATAAGAAAGGGATAAAAGATGAATAGTTTCTGATTTGGGCTAGAGAGATGACTCCATAGTTAAGAAGCTTGCTGCCTTTCCAGAGGACCAGGCAGCTCACAACTGCCTGTAGTTCTAGTTCCGGGATCCAGTGCTTCTCTGGCCTTCTTAGACATGTACATATGGCATATACTCACACACACACACACACACACACACACACACACACACACACACATACAGTTTCCAGGGATGACTATGGGGCGGTGTGAGGGGAACAGGTAGGGCCAGCCACTGCGCTCACCACCTTGATGGAGCCTTTGACCTTTAGCAATGGCTTTCTGAAGAGAACAACAGAGAGTGACTTTCCTAGAGAAAGTTCTGCATCCAGCACGTGTGGTCAGATTACTACAACTACAGATTTATATTTAATACCTTCTCCTTAAGTAAAACATTAAAATGTCTTTTCATATATATATTAATTCAGGGATGTGGATTTGCCAAGTCTGCAGACCAAAGAAAAAGGGAAGAAAACTACTCCATGAGAAAGCTGCACAAATAAAACGACGATATGCAAAACCCATGGGACGACCGAAAAATAAATTAAAGCAACGATTGTTGTAGGTTGAGATCTTATTAAAAGAAATCTTATATGTTGTGCTTTAAAAAAAAAATGTAGGTAATTGTAATCCCCTCGGATTTTGTTAAATTTTTTAGCATAATTTTTCTAAACTCAATGAGGAATATTTTTCTTTTGCATAAACTGTGGGATTTTCCCCCCAAAATAACATTTTTAATTACAGTTGGTATTTTGGGGTCTTATCTTGGCAGTACCTATGATACCGAGTGACATATTTCAAGCAGCAAAATGAACGTGTTTTAAGAACTGCTAACATCCTCAGCCTTTTTATTGGTTGAGCATTGAAACAGCTCAATGTTATAAATACTTCACAAGGGCTTTTAAAACAGACGATAACAGATAAATAACAATCCCTTCTGATGCCAGTGTAATATTATCACTTCTTAAGATATCTTTTCCAAAATTGTAGCTTCTGAGAAACCCATAAATGACTGTCCCTATAGAGTTAGACAGGTCCATTTGGCAGGTGCAGGTGTGTGCAGAAATACAGATAAAATATTTTGCAATAAATCACGGGTCTACTATGAAACTCCATTTCCGGTTTCATTTTATTGTATAATTGCATTAAAGCCTAGCTGAAAAAAAGATTAAGAGAAGTGAATGTGTTTTTAACACATAGAGTATAGATTGACTACCTATAGTATTAAGAAACACATATACAGGGCTGAGCGTAGTGGCTCATGCCTTTAATCCCAACATAGGAGGCAGAAACAGGTGGATATCTGTTTGAGGCCAGCCTGGTCTACAGAGTGAGTTCCAGGACAGCCAGGGCTGACTTGGGGGCTGAATGAAAGGGCCCTGTGCTTTGTAATGAGTAAGTACCCTGCCCGCCCTGAGCTAACACTCCAGATATTCTTTTTTTCTTTCTTTCACTTGAGGCAGTGCACTGTATTACGTGCTCTCAGACGTGCTCCTGCACTTTATCTACCAAATGAAAAATAGGAAGTGCAGGCTCCTTTCTAGAGTTTTGTATGAAACTTGATGAAAGCCCTTTAACTGGTAAAGTAGACATTTTTAAGTGGATTTTTTTGTTGTTAATTTCTAGAAACAAAAATATAAAATACTTATGAATAAAATCTTTTATTTTAGTATCATTTAAAGTAGAAATTACATTTTTTTCATTTCTCCTGCACAGGCATTGTTCTTGAAGTGGGACCGTATCCTCAGGGTTCAATTATAAAATCCAAATTAGGGTATAAGCTTTCTAAACAAAGGACACAGCTGAAAATTGCACCTGGCACCAATCCTAACTTTTTGTTTGTCCAAAATTGTCCTTAGAGCTCAGGAATTTTTAAGATAGTCTAGGGAGATTTCCTTATACATGCTTTATAAGTGTATTGTCCTTTCTGGGCAATCTATTCTAGATCGAGTCCAGATGCAGCATTTTAATGCAGACATTTTAGCCTGGATAAGCTGTCTGTCACTAGCCTTCACTTTATCTTGTAGTGATACCAGAGATCTCCTTTGTTCATCTGATTTGGCTAAAATAGTTACACCAGGCAAAGATCCTGGCAATTGAACCACCTCAGATGAACCTTACAGAAATTGGTTCATTAAATCTTTGTGTATAAGACAGGCACAAAATGTTTTCTATTTGTAATTATTTAAGGTATCTGGTAATTTGTTATCATACCATTTTCAGGCTTCCATTTCTCCATTAGCTTCCAGCTAAATTGATAACGTTGAGCCTCAGCATTGTCATAATCATATGCAAATGTTTCTATTGTATAAATTTCTCCTGCAACATGGGTAGCTTCCCAAGTCTTGGCCTGAGGTGCAGGCAGTCAGCTGCCATTTCATGTAGGCAGCTGTGTTTGTGCAGTGACCTACAGCAATATGGCCAGAACCCACCATCACACAAAGCGAATGTCAAAGTAGGAGGCAGAGGTCTTGATGCCAAGTGTCTGATAACGACCATGGTAAACGTGCTGCTTCTCCACCAGACCCCATGTCATGTCTGACCTGCTGCGGCTTCTCTCTGATCATTTCTTCAGTTATTTTTTCCTTTTCTTTTTTGCGATTGCCCTTTTTTCAGCACTATTTTATGCTGTGATTGTCTTCTCTCCTAGGAGAGTATTATTGGCTGTTTTATCATCCTAAGCATAATCTGCTAGAAGAGGATACCTTTATTTTTACTTTTTAGTACAAATTTATAAACACACCCAAATTGTACTTCTGTAAGTTTCCAGGCTAAGTGAAAAATTGCTTCTAACTAAAAATAAGGATATTCTTTTACTCTGCCTCACACATCTGACCTACTTTCTCTAAGACTTCAAGAACATTCCAGGAAATCATAACTACTTGTAACAACACCGGGGATGACTTATTTTTCTCTAATTATAATGAAAGCATTGGGTGTTTTTTTAGTATATACAAAAATTTTTCTTTCGTGTATTATGCTGGGGTCCGCGTGGATTCTCCCAGTACCTTTTGAGTGGGCCCTAGGGAATCATTACATGAAGTAGGCTCTGTTATCTTTTCCAGCTAGGAAACACATAGGTGGTGGCACACACAAAAAAAAACCATTCTTAAGGTTGCAATTAATTTTAAGTTCAAGTACATTGACTATGCATCTAGTTTCTATAGATTTGTTATTAGATTCCTTTATATTCTATTATTTAATTGCTGATACTATTCTCTAAATTTTTGCCTAGGTCTGTAACCAGTGATGAAGGATCCATGAATGCATTCACAGGAAGGGGGTCACCTGGTAGGGGTCAAAAGACTAAAGTCTGTACCACACCTCCATCTGGTCATGCTGCGTCTGGGAAGGACTCAAGCAGCAGATTGGCTGTTACAGACCCCACTCGGCCTGGTGCCACCACCAAAATCACCACCACCTCCACCTACATTTCTGCCTCTACACTTAAAGTTAACAAGAAAACCAAAGGGCTCATTGATGGCCTTACTAAGTTTTTTACACCATCACCTGATGGTCGCAGATCACGAGGTGAAATAATAGACTTTTCAAAGCACTATCGTCCAAGGAAAAAGGTCTCTCAGAAACAGTCATGCACTTCTCATGTGTTGGCTACAGGTACCACACAACAGTTAAAACCTCCACCTTCTTCACTTCCACCCCCAACCCCCATCTCTGGTCAGAGCCCCAGTTCACAAAAGTCCAGCACTTCCAGTTCTACCTCTGCCCAGAGTTTCTCCAGCCAGTCCAGTGAGCCCTCCTTCAGCAGTGTCACTAACAACAGCCAGCTGAAGGCTCTCTTTGACGGACTTTCTCATATCTATACCACTCAGGGACAGTCTCGACAAAAGGGACACCCGAGTTACACAGCACCCAAACGCATGCGTCGTAAAACTGAATTCTCTTCCACGGCAAAAGCTAAAGCCCATTTCTTTGGAAAAAGAGACGTTAGGAGCAGGTTTCTTTCTTGCTCCTCCTCTAGCTGGGGGATGACTAGAGGACATATTTTTAAAGCCATTGCTTACTTCAAGCGAACAACTTTTCTTAAAAAGCACAGGATGCTAGGCAGATTAAAATATAAAGTGACCCCTCAGATGGGGACCCCGTCATCAGGGAAGGGGAACTTGGCAGACGGAAGGATTAACCCTGATCAGGATGATGGTAAGCAAAAGGTGGAAGCTCCAGCCAAACCTGCGCCCCGCCCTTCCCCCAACCCCAAGAGAACCAAGAAATCAACTCCTGTCCATGACATAGGCTCTAGCTGTTTCTCTCTCCTCTTCACTTTCACACACATGCAGTGAGACTTTGACCTTTTTCTAATGCTGACTAAACCTCCAAAATGTTCTTCCAACTAATACTCTCTGGCCTTCTATTATTTATTTCCATTCGTAGTGGCACTAGGCACCCCTCCCCCCAGATGCTTTCCTAGCGATGCTTCTGGCTTTGTAGTCCGCATGAATAGCCACCGTTGTGCTTCTGCCGTGTTCTCTCCCGTGCTGCCTCTGTAGCCGGTACCACCTTTGTGGATGCTGGAGTGCTGCCGGCCCGGTGTTTCAGCTCTGCCTCTCTCTCTGTCCATTGCTTTCTCACGACAAAGTTCATCCTGCTTCCGTCTCAACAGAGCCTGATCTGTGATTCTGTGAAGTGTGCATTGGGTTGAGTGTGTTTGTGTGTGTATCCATCCACCTTAGGGAGGAAACCAATTTCAAAATTAAATCGAACAAGTTGGCCCATTACATTTGTTATCCTTTATACAACAAAAAGCCAAAAGATGTCATTTGGGAAAATTGGTATATATTATGAACTCAAAACTAATGACAGGAATGCTATAACTAGGCATAACTTATAATCTTGGTTGAAAAATATGTTTTGCTTTTTATTGTTCTTACTTTCCCTTGTATTTGTTATAAAACGATGGCAGTGATATTTGTACAATTGAAAATGTAGTTGTAGTAGGGAAAGAATTACTGTTGGATCTGTGAGCCGTACTTAGCTGTACAAGATTATTCCGCTCAGTGGAAAAAGACCCCTGGTTGCCCTCTGCTTATTTGGCACCATTTTGGTAAGATGTGCTGGTCATCCATGCTTCAAATCAGTGAATGCACTTTCTGCTGGTTTTAAATGACAGATACTGAACTTAAAATAAGCATCAAACAAGAAAGTACAGATGTAAATGTGATTGGAAACAAGGATGTTGTGACTGAAGAGGATCTGGACGTTTTTAAGCAGGCCCGGGAACTGTCTTGGGAGGTAAGGCCTAGATCACATGGAGCAGTAACCAGGGTTGTAAAGCTTCTAGCCATTACTTTGAGGCTATAGAGAATCCCCTCAATATCCTCTGTGGTTCTTTAATGTTTATGTCTGTCGTTTTTACTGTAGAATTTTCTATTCTTTCAGAATAGGAAAAAGACTCAACTGTTCTCACAAAGTAGACCAGAGTAGTACTAGTTATACAGATATAATAATAATTAGCTGGGCATGGTAGCACACGCCTTTAATCCCAGCATTTGGAAGTCAGAAGCAGACAGATCTCTGTGAGTTCTATGCCAGCCTGGTTTACAAAACAAGTTCCAGGACAACTAGGATTACATAGAGAGACACAATCTTAAAAATAATGACAATAACCAAAAAGATGACTCAGTGGGCAAAGGCACTCGGCTCTGCAAACCTGGCAACTTGAATTCAATCCCCAAAACCTGTGGTGGGAAGAGAGAGCCAGCTACCAAAAGTTGTCCTCTCTGACCTCCACAGAAACACAACATACATGTGCACACTCCCACACACTCAAACACAAAATAAAGAATAAGATGTAGCTTTTAAAAAGTTTCTAATAATTTTTTATAATTTTTTGCTCACACTGTAAAATAGCAATTTCAGTTTGTAACCAAAAAGCACATTGCTTCTGCTTCACCGGTACTTCTGACGCAAGTGGCCAGCCACATGAAAATGTGCCAGTTTTTAACTTTTTGGCATTGATGAGTAAAATGTGTTTTATAATCATTCGAAGTCATCTTTATTTTTACTGTTTAGTAATTTCTCTGAATGGTTCCTCTTCGGCTTAACTTCGGTTACTATCAGGTGACATGGAGAAGTAAGGCTATAGACTGCTCAGAGACATATTTACAAGTAATTGTGATTTTTTTTTTACTGTCAGTAGATAGTCATGTGTGGCCATTATTGATGGGTCTCTACCCTGCCTCTTCCCTTTGAGGAGATCTTGCTGCCCACAGTGGGCTTCTAGCTTGTTTTTAGCAGCATCCTGTCAGCCTAAAGACTTTTAGTTTTGATCTGAAGAACAAGTACATATTTTTATTCCTGTCCTGCCTTGACAGACCTTTGTGTTTGTTCTTCAGCTAAAGCAAATGGCAATCTCCCTCTTTGTTACTGTTCTTTGTCTACGGGGTGGGTGCATTCCTACATAAAGGTAAGGGACAGTAGTCACTACCTGAAAGACAGTGCTTACTCTAAAGCCCTTTCTTTACAACATGAAAATGCTTGTTTTTGAAATTACATTAATCTCTTTGTGGGTGAGACACATACCAGAGCCGGTGGCGCTGGTCTAGAGGTCAGAGGACAGTTTACAGGAATTAATTCTCTTTCTCCCTTCATGTGGGTTCCAGAAATCAGAGTCAGCTTTTCAGTCCTGGCGGCAAATGCCTTACCTGCTATGCCATCTCACCAGCCCCAAACTAGGGCATTTTTGTTCAAGAAATACTTATTTTCTTACATCAGTTGCTACGCTAGACACTGAGTTACCAAGCAGTGACTGCAGGCTTGTCTAGCTTACGTCACGGAAGGAGGGGAGGTAACAGGCATACACCACTTCACATGGCATAGACGAGAACTCACAGGTACTTCCCCTAGGAGCAGGGATCTGCGAATGTCTGTAGTGGGAGCTGCGCCATCTTGTAATGCAGGTTTGAATGCATTGCAGTCTATTGTTATACCCAGGTGTATAAATTTGGGATATGCTTGCATCATATTTATTACCTGTTTTTGGCGTGTCTATTAAGGGTATTATTTTGCATGCCTATTTAATTAATTAATAATTAAGATCTATGATACGATTGGGTAGCCTCAAATGACAAAGAAAAGATAATGTAAATGAAATACACTCTCATCTTGGTACCTGTATTTTACCATGATTTGTTGTTGTTGTTGTTTATCAGAAAATAGAGTATGAAAGTGGAGTGGAAGACTGTGGTCGGTACCCTTCAGTAATAGAGTTTGGAAAGTACGAAATCCAAACCTGGTACTCCTCGCCTTACCCACAGGAATATGCAAGGTACGGACCAAGCCTGGAGGCCAAGTAAAACGAAGGAAGCCGCTGGATTCTAAAGCAGGAAGATGATTTTGAGAGTAACCTAAGAACTGAGGATGTCCCTCAGTGGATAGATTGCTTGCCTAGTATGCCCGAGGCCCGGGTTCCATCACCTCGTCCCACATAAAACAGAGTGTGGGGTGCACCCCTGTAGCTCAAGCACTTGGGAGGTGCAGGCAGGAAGATCAGAAGATGAAGATCATCTTTGGCCTTGTCTCTAAAAAATAATGAATAAATATAACAAGCATTAATTTTGGTAGTCAGTTAAAAGTGTTTGCCATGTGCTTACTTTTGCTGACTTGTTTTTGTACTATTTGTGCATATTCCTTCACCATTAGGAGCCACAGCTGTTATAAATTCTCTTTGAATTTCTAGGCCATGCTCTCCATGTTTGGTTTAGGACAAATGCTGTCATTTGTTCTGTTATGTTTATGAAACCAAATCAGGAAAAACTAGTAGCCGTTTTAAGGCACTTCTTAGACTTCCTACTCCACTTGCTTTCTTCTAGTTACGGATGTAAATTTTATTTCTAATTGTTCATATTTTATTTTCAAGGTTTTTTTCTCAGAAATTTAGTATAATAGGAAGTAGTGGGTGGCAGGTAGCTTTAGGAGACCCTTCCCCCAAATCACTTAAAGCCATTTCTGACCATTTTATTAAAAAAATAAGAGAAAATAATGCCATCAGACTTTCTCATTTTTCTTGACCTAAGATTGACTAAGAGTGTCTTTGTGACCATATTACCCAACATTTTTTTTTACCCACATCAAGGTACATGGCATTATTAGAATCTCAGTTTTTCACCCTCACCAGCCTAGATTACCAAGTGAAATTATGTCTCAAAAAATAGTTTAATAAAAAAGAAAATCTGGGCAGTAGTGGCCCACTCTTGAGGCAGAGGCAGGCAGATCTCTGTGAGTTCAAGGCCAGCCTGGTCTACAAGAGCTAGCTCCAGGACAGGCTCCAAAGCTACAGAGAAACCTTGTCTCAAAAACACCAAAAATAAATTGTTTCAGGGCTGGAGAGATGGTTAAGAGCACTGGCTGCTCTCCCACAGGTCCTGAGTTCAATTCCCAGCGGCTCACAACCATCTGTAATGAGATCTGGTGCCTTCTGTCTGGCCTGCAGACATACATGCAGGCTGAACACTGTATACATAAATAAATCTTAAAAAAGAAAAAGAGAATCATAATTCTCAGTGGAAATGCAGCTCAGCTGAGATTTAATGAAGTGATGGCAAGGTCAGTAGAAAATCTACAGAGTGAGGACTTTGTCCACCTAATGCATATATATTGTCATGAGCCACTTGACACTACCTAGGAACCTAAATGTGTGTATGCATAATTTACTTATCTGCATAGTATGTGCATATAACTTACAGGGCCCGACTTAGAGGCGCTCTTCATTTGCTTTTATCTGGAAAGATTTAATGGCCAGGTCACTGAAGTAAATGTCTATAATATGTGAGTGAGCACACTCCCTTTGTTGTTGCTGTTTAAACAGTACCATTAGTTTCAGAAGGTTAAAGAATGCAAGGTTTGGGCTGGAGAGGTGGCACAGAGGTTAAAGAGCACTGACTGTTCTTCCAAAGGACCTGAATTCAATTCCCAGCAATTACACTGTGGCTCACAATCATCTATAATGAGATCTGGTGCCCTCTTCTGGCATTCAGGCATACATGCAGACAGAACACTGTGTATATATATAATAAATAAATAAATCTTTAAAAAATGTGTGGTTTGTAATTGCTGCATCATTGAGTGCAGATAACCAGGTTAAAGATATAATACTGCACAGACAAAAAAATAAAACCCACACTTTCTAACTTAAACATTAAAACAACAGTGGAATTGGTAGTAAACAAATGTGATCTTTCGACTGTCAGCCTGCATTGACTACTTTAGACCATATGTGATCAATTATATTATACATATGTGTATATACACCCACACACACATGTGATAAACTTCAGCTTTCTCACCCAAAAGCCACATTTTAGGACCTCTGCCTCATAGGTATCCAGATGATTTTAAAAATAGTAAGCTTACTTTATAAATAAAAGATTGTTATAAAGCCTGGCAGTGGTAGCACACGCTTTTAATCCCAGCACTGGGGGGGGGGGCGGGGGGGGGCAGAGACAGGCAGATCTCTGTGAGTTCGAGGCCAGTGTCGTCTACAAGAGCTAGTTCCAGGACAGATAAGGCTGTTACACAGAGAAACCCTGTCTTGAAAAGAAAAAAAAATATTGTTATAGATACAACACTGTACATTAACACTAGTAGAAATATGACTTTAAATCTATATTTCAAAAATATCCTTGGTCACCCTGAAGGGACAGCATTCCAAATTACTGATTTTATTTTATTTTTTAGGGTGTTGGCTCCAGGCATTAAAAATTTTTCTTTCCATAGGAATGTTCTAAGTAAATAGATGATTAATCACAAAGTAGTTAGAACACATTATACATTTTGTTAAATATGTTTTAAGATTTTTCTGTTTTTTTGGATTTTTATTTTTTGGATGCCCCCCACCTCTTCACTTTTTTTCCTTTAGAGTCAGGGTCTTACTGCGTAGCTCAGGCTGACCTCAAGCTCATAGAGATCTCCTTCCGCCTCTGACTTCCCACTGCTGGTGTTAACTGTTAATGGTGTCTACCACCACATCCAGCTCCTCTCCTGTTTCTGAAATGGCTTCAAAAGATTTATAGCCATTTGATGTCTTAGAGCAAACTGATGTAACAGTATGATCATCCTGATAGATCTCTGATTTTTTTAACGTTAACAGATTACCAAAGCTCTACCTGTGTGAATTCTGTCTTAAGTATATGAAGAGTAAAAAGATTTTGCTAAGACACTCCAAAAAGTGTGGATGGTTTCATCCTCCTGCGAATGAAATTTACCGAAGGAAAGACCTTTCAGTATTTGAGGTAAGCATATGTAAACAAAAGCATCATCTTTTTTAATCTAATATTCATAATTATTGATTGTTTTCTTAGGTGGTTTGTGTGTATTCAGTCTTGGCTTTGAAATTCACACCGATCTTTAAAATAGCCCCATGTTTTGGAATATTTAACTACATTAAGCCACATTTGAATTGATGAATTCCTGCCATATCACATTGACTTTTTTGTCTTTTCCCAATCCCAGTCTACAACAAATATATTCACCAGTAGATTTATGCTATCCTTGGCTCTTTGTAAATTCCACATCCTTCGGCAGGAGAAATGAGCTTTGTTTAGCAGCTCCTGCCAGTATCTGGCAAGTCCTCCCTCTTGCAGGGAACTGAGCAGCTGTGCGTGCCTGCTTAGAACACAGACACCTGAGTTCCCTTCCAGGGCTTGCCAGGGCAGATAGACCCTTCTGGTGAGATCCCAGCAGACGCGTGGCTTCTCCCCACCCCTAGAGAACTCCGCTGCTCACATGTCTGTCACTGTAGGTTTCTTGAAGGCATTTTGTGTTTTTAGAATTGTCTTAGCAGAGAAAGTCTTCGCTTTTTTTTTTTTTCTTCCCATCATTTAACCAGGCTTCTATTGTCTGTCTCAGGGATCTAGTTTAGCTGAGTCAGTCATGTGTTGAGGACAGCGAGCTTTCTCTTCCTTGGTACTGTGTGTTCACAGGGTGTCTGGGTTCTCGTCTCTGTTCTCTTCACTCGACTTGCACGCCTCTCTTGCCTTGCTTCATTGTTCTCTCTGTGGCCCATCCTGGTGTTGTGCTGTTTGCCTTTCAGGTTCTCAGATCAAGCCTGCCTTCTACAGCAGGCATGATGTCTTCTTTCTCTCAAGGCCGGTGGACTTTAGGGATCTCTTCTCAGAATGCTCAAGTTCACAAGTTTTGCGAGTGTTTGTTTGTTTTCCACAATACTGGTCAGGAAACTCTGACTGTGGTACATATTTTTTTTAAAGCCCCTCCCTGCACTTTCTAGCAAGTTTGAAGGGCAAAAGGAATTGTGTTTGAAGTTGCCCTATTCTCATTAAAGGCCAAGCATAGGCTTCTCAGCCTGAGTACTATTGACATTTCAAACTGAATAATACATTTTATGTGCACTGTAGGGTGTTCAGCATCATCCCACCTTCTACCCCTAAGTTGCAGTGGTGCCCCCACTCCATCCATTTGTGACAACCAAAATGCCTTCAGTCATAGCCACATATCCCTGAAAAGTGTGGGAAATTGTTCCTAGTGAGTTCCCTGATGCAAGGGAAAACGGAGTAGACTTTAGGGTGCCACTTCACCAGCCCAATGAGGTGAGGTACAGAGCTGCTCTTATGGAGCCTTTGAGCAGAGCCAGCTTTACTCTCCCTCCCTTACTCCTTACCTGATGTCTTAGATGCCTTCCTTCTAACCAGAAGAATATTGAAATGACTTTTCATTTTTTTCCCAGTCGGCAAAATGCATTGTTTGCCTTAAGTAATTATTAAATAAGTCAGCCTGAGTAAGCCCGTGGTGGAAGCTTAATCAGGAAGTCTTCTTGGGGCACAATAATCTGTCTGTTGGGCATGTGTTTGGGCAGCATAGAGATGTAAGTGGGTGTGGAATAAGTCCTAAAGCTCTGTTCTATCATTATGACTGAATATATCAGTTATAGAAAAAAAACTATTAGATATTTTCTATGACTTAAAAACAAGTAAATTTTTTATCACAAATTACTAGGGATTTTGTGACTCTTTTCTGTATCTGTTCCTTTTTTTATTTTCACAGTTGATCAGAGTTTGTTTCAGAGTTTTCATTTCTGTTTCTGATACACAGGTGCACATCTCCATCTTTTATATATACAATACAGCACCATTTCCAAAAGGACCATACTCACAAATACATCACAACTTCCTTTAATTAAAGAGAGAATTGTATTCTCAGTGCCTGTGCCTATATTTGATTATGTTGCTATGTGTGGGACTGAGGTTCTGTCCAAGGGAAATAGTTATATGAAATCTAAAAATAATTTGTGCATTATGAGAACCTGTATGGTCCACAGGAGACTTGAGAATGGTCAAGTACATTGTTAAAGAGCTTGGGTTAGCAAAGACCCATCTCCCCTAAGAAGTGTGTGGGGTCTAGTTGGCTCTCTGTTTCAGCAACTCACTGCATTTGATCAAAGAAATTGGTGTCTGTGCCTAGCTCCTGTCGGGAGCCGTCAGTGTCACAGCTTGAGTCTTTTATTTTGAAGAGAAGTAGACTGTAATCATGGTACTTACTATAGGTTGAAATTCATCTCACTCTCTCTGTAAGTATTCCCAACACAGGGATTTTATCTTCTCCAGTTATTTTTAAAATGATAGTTGGGATAAATCCAAAATGGAGGCCTCTGCTGTTAAGCCACACTTTTGAAGGATTGGAGTAATGCACTTCATTTATTTTATTTTTATTTGAAAATAACAGAAGTTTAACATACATGATAAAAAATTTGTTTCTTTAATTCAGTTTTATTTGGCTCCACTTTAAAACTAAGAGAACATGCCTGACAAATTTTAACTCAACAAATTTCAAGTGGAAATGACTTTTTTGCTAACATTGCTGTTTCTTGAACAAGCTTAAAGAGACTTTAGCTGTCTTGAATTTACCTTAACAAGAAGAAATATGGAATTCTGATTTTTTTTCAAGTAATAGCTCTATTCTGTTTAATGCTGTCTTTGTTTGATGGAGTATTTTAATATTATAGTTTAGGATTTAGAAATGAAATTATATACTTTTTAAAATTATATACAGAAGAAACAAATTTATATTCTAGTGGTATTTTTATGTTAAATAATGTTGTCTGTTTTTCTTTTGCTAGGTTGATGGGAATATGAGCAAAATTTATTGCCAAAACCTTTGCTTGTTAGCCAAGCTCTTCCTGGACCACAAAACATTGTATTATGATGTCGAGCCATTCCTTTTTTATGTCCTTACAAAAAATGATGAAAAAGGCTGTCATCTGGTTGGATACTTCTCTAAGGTAAAACACGAGCCAGCATGACCTTCATTTTCTTTCTCAAATGTTTTTAGTGGAGCCCAGTTCTTCGAACAGGGTTTTTTTTTATGACGATGATTTGAATAAGTGGCTTATGTTTCTGAAAACCTCAGCTTTTTGTTTAGAGCTCGTTTGAAAAGACAAAAACAAAACAAAACAAAACAAAAAAAGGGGCCTAGGAAGCATGTAAAGGACCCCCCAGCACCATGTGCTGTGCTCACTGTGTCTGGGTGACAGACATTTCATTGCCACCTTGTAGACTACTTAGTATCTTTAATTTCCATAAGCTGGTCCTTTTAAGTGGTGTCAACATGAGGATCTCTGTGATGTAGCATTTACAGCCTCAGTCTCTGACTCATTTCCTTCCCTCAGTCAGTGGTCAACAATACCCAGTATGTTAGAGCATCGGTATTTGTGGGGTGCTGAGATGGGTCAGTGGGGAATGGCCAGGACCCACGTGGTGGGAGAGAACTGGCTTCCAGAAGTTGTTCGTATGCATTGTGGTATGTGTGCATGCAGGTATCAACAAGTAAATGCAATTTAAAAATAAAACAACTCAGCCGGGCGATGGTGGCGCACGCCTTTAATCCCAGCCCTCGGGAGGCAGAGGCAGGCGGATCTCTGTGAGTTCAAGACCAGCCTGGTCCACAGAGCTAGTTCCAGGACAGGCTCCAAAGCCACAGAGAAACCCTGTCTCAAAAAGCAAAATAAATAAATAAATAAATAAATAAATAAATAAATAAATAAATCAAC
>NW_026068145.1:1182969-1231477 GCF_014885135.2 Alexandromys fortis | reverse complement strand
AATGTCCTTTTTTAGAGGCTTGTGATGATATTTTTCTTTAAAAAGTACTTTTAATAGTACTGCTCATACTATCCTTCCTATTAGGAAGTAGTTTCTTTAAATGTGTATGAATGCAAACATGAGGTTTAATGATGCCTTTGTTGTAGTTGTCTGTCTTTTAATTATCCTCATTGTGAACCTGCTTTGGCCCCTGAGCAGTAGCCTAAACAATTGGTGGGGACCCTTGCTGTCCTGATTCCCTGCCTCACTTCCTTCTGGGTGTCCAGACATTTTACCAAAACAAGCTCAACTTTTTCTCTGCTGTGGCAACCACTCTTGGTCATTTCCTTTTTTTTTTGGTTTTTTGAGACAGGGTTTCTCTGTGGCTTTGGAGCCTGTCCTGGAACTAGCTCTTGTAGACCAGGCTGGTCTTGAACTCACAGAGATCCACCTGCCGCTGCCTCCCGAGTGCTGGGATTAAAGGCGTGTGCCACCATCGCCCGGCTCTTGGTCATTTCTTATAATTATGAAATACAAATACTTTCGACAGAAAAGTGAAGCAAAAAAGAATCTAAGAAGTAACTGCGTTAGTACTAGACGTGCAAATAAACTATTTTCTAATATATAAGTTGCAGTATGGAAACCTTTGGCCCTTTAGAGTATATACTAAACAGAATTTTAGTGGTTCTTATCAAGAATAGCCACAGAGTATCCAAGATGATCTGGACAGGTTTTCTGCAAATTGTTAAAGCATCTAACTTTCAGACTAGAGCAAAGGATGTCCACTTGTGTCCAAATTAGAGTTTAGTAGCAATCACATATATTTGTGTATGTGCATTCCTGTGTTTGTGAGCAGTGTCCAGAGAGTCATTAACTTGGGACCGCTAACTAGGTTAGTGCGGCCATCAGCAAGCCCCAGAGAGCCTCCTGTCTCTCATCCCTGAGATTATACGCATGAATCACTTTGCCTGCCGTTTTCTTTCTTTCTTTTTTGTTTTTGTTTGTTTCTCTATGTAGCCCTGGAACTCAGAGAGATCCACCTGTCTCTGCCTCCTGTATGCTGGGATTAAAGCCTGCACCACCATGCCCAGCTTTCTTCTTTTTTCATGTGGTTCTAAGGCTCCTGCCTGTGGAGGGTTCAAGCTGGCACAGCAAGCGCAGTACTTACTGGGCTTCCCTCCCTCCCCTCAACATCTCTAGGGAAAGGGTGAAAGGACTGCTGTCCGATTACGTTTCAATAAGCTCTCCGAGGTGGGCACGGTTCTGGACAGAAAAAGGAATGGCATCAAGGATATAAATCCTCTTTGCCCAGAGTGCGTCTCTTTTTAGATAGAGTGACCCATTTATCTTACTTTGCACAGTAAAATTAATTATTTGAGCCTTTGCCATTGGTGTGCACATTCAGTGATGGGCAATTTATCTTCTAGAGAAAAGGCATTCACATTGTTACTTCCTCTTCATATTTTAGAGATGCCACAGACAGCTAGGAATACACACAAGCTGGGGGTTCATCTTCTTTCACAATGAAATCTCTAATTCTGCCCTTTAGACTTTTTTCCCCAGTCGTTTCCTGTGGTCTTTGAAACCAATTCGCTAAGATCTGGCTGTTCTAAAGTCATCCTCTGATGTGGTTCTATTTGTGGGCAGCCTCATTTATGGTTTATATTTGGCCACAGCACTCACAGCCTTAGAGCCTTTTCCAGGTCTTCTCTATGTAGGTTTTGGTGGTGTCTGTGACTGTGAATAAAATATTGCTGCCTGATGCTACAGTCCATGAAAATGTCGAATTTTTTAATTCTTGGAGCTGTCTCTCTACCCAGCCTCCACCTGGTAGTATTTTGATCTCATTGTTGTTCAAAGACTTTGGGGTTTCTGGTTGTCTTTGTTGTTGTTTGATTTTCGTGGTTTGAGATGCAAATTACTTATTTCTTTAGCTTTTTACTTTGCCTTCATATTCACGAGAGAAATGCATTTGTGCACATCTACTCACACGTCTACTATTTCGGTTTCACTGGGGTATTTGCTCAGAATCAGGAGACAGATTGTCATTGCAGAGTTGTAGATCTCATCATCTAGCAGGGCTGCCCGCCAGCTCCTAGCTTACTCCACTGGGTGATGCTGCATGGTGCTAGGTGAGCAGGGAGAGCAGTCATTCCCAACTGTTGGTGTTGTTTTACTCCCTTGACAGTTCCTAGGTTCACTATTTGTATTTTATTGTAGAATAAAGATACTTGAGAAGCATGTCCAGCATGGACTGTTTGTTGTCACTTGCTAGTTTGATTAGCACAAAAGGATTACTCTGGTTGATCCCAAGCCACTGTTTCACCTCTGTGGACAGTTTTACAAGGACAGTGGCAGGTGCAGGGAACTGGCCACTGTAGCAGAGCTCTGACATACTTGATCTGTCTCTCTTTTCTTCAGGAAAAGCTTTGCCAGCAGAAGTATAATGTCTCCTGCATAATGATCATGCCCCAGCACCAAAGGCAAGGGTTTGGACGGTTTCTCATTGATTTCAGTAAGTGAAGTACTTTATTTATTTTCATAATAACTGATGGCTACAGGTACAGGAAACAGTACCACATAAAGCTTTATTTAACCTGTTGTGTTTTTTTTAATCAATAGATAATGGGTCTTTTATTTATATTTACATCAATTAGAAGATCTTCCTCACTTGAAAATTTTCCTGCCAACCAATTGTTGCGCTCTAGGAAACTGAAACTAGATTTTACCGCAGTGCCATTGGCTCAGAAGCGATTGCGTAATATCAGCTGGTAGACTTGCATTCCCTTCTGTGGTACTTGTGTGAAATCGTTTGTGACATTAGTTATGAGGAGTTTTCGCTTTCTAACATCTTGTCGAATAATCCGTGCAGGGCAGAGGAGATGGGGTGGGAGTTATTTCCACTAGAGAAACAGCCTGAATGAGCTCTGCTCAGTTTTCTTTTGCTGTGACAAAAGTTGTTAGTGTTTGTATCAAGAAGTTCCTCAAGAAATGCTTGTTTTCTGTGTACTTGTGTCTTCTGAGCCTCTTTAGTTAAGTCTGGATGCTCATGATAAGGCAGCGATTGTGGTTATTTTTTAATGGGTCATTTTTTTACTTCTCAAATTATATTGGACTAGTAAATGTAAGGTTGAGGCTACATTTGGAGAGTTGATTCCAATTATCTAGAGATAGTAACAGGTGAACCTGTGAAGATGATAGTCTCTACCTAGGTGTATAAGGATCTGTCACTTAGAGCCCTGTGCATGTTGAATTTGACCATATCTACAGGAAATACACGACCATTAATGTAAATATGCTGTGAGGGTCCATAAGGAAGTATGGTGACTCTAAATCTGTATCATTAGATACCGAAATGTTGACGTCTGCAGATAAAATAATTTAACAGTTTTGGACTGATTTGTGTAATTTACTTACACAGAAAGATAAAGTTTTTGAAGAAGAAATATTTTGGGTTGATTTTTATACTTCCAGTTATTTGCAATCATTTATTTACTTTCCTGGTGTTCCTGTTTTTCTGGCCTAGTTATCCAGTAGACTAATTTTTCCAAGGAGTGCTGCCTTACTAGCTGGCTATTTCTATTCTACAGAGTTCTAGCTATAATCTCCTTTTTTTTCTTTTAATAAATCAAGCTTTGATGCTTTCATGCATGAATATATTGCACTCTGATTGCTCCTTCTCCCACTGTCTCTCAACTCTTCCTCTCCTTGTCCATCACCTTGCCTGCTACTTCTGCATTCATGTCATTATTATTATTATTATTATTATTCCCTCTGGATTGGACTGGGCCATCTGTGTGGCTTTGGTTTCTGGCGGTATACTAGTGGGTATGCATCTGAAGACAGTGGTTCCCTGCTACAGTTAAACTGTCTGTCTTGTGCTGGAGTGTTTTATAGTCACCATTCACGAGGTGATTATCTAGAATCATGCTCTCTGGTGTGCATCACAGATGTGCAGGACTAAAACTTGTGGCAATATTCATGTGCCTCTAGAAGAAAGGGACTTTCCAGCAAACAGTTCCAAGCTACCTTTTAAGCTGGTTGGCTCATCAGTTGCCTTTTTCTCGGGTACCTTGAGCATGCCACCATTTCTCCATCCTTTGTCCCTTTCCTGACCATGACCACTTCCTCTTTCTTAATCTGCCTATTCAAAATCATGTTCATTTGGTAAGAACTAAAAATCCTCTTCCTTTTGGTGCTATCTTCTTGGGTTCTGTCCCACACCGTCCCAGCCGTATTCTATAAAGGCATGCTTAGACTCTGTCTGCCCTCTTGTGCTAGTCCTCAAGGTCATGCTTCCAGGTTATCAGAACCTCCTGGGAAACTGCCTTTGTATCGACAGCATAGTTTCCTTACAGGCTGTATCAGGCAGGTTCATTGATATGAATTGAAACCCCAAAGTGCTATGAAGATCTCTAAAGTGATACCTAAATTCTAAAGGAATTGGTACCACCAGGTAAAAGTCAAGTTCTAAATACAGTGACCATGTATTTAGCATGATACAGCATAATCTGGCCTCATGGCCTCTATGCAAATCTAGATATTCCCTTCAAGTGCTAAATCTTTATTTTAAACTATTTTAAAAGTTTAGTGCAAGACATGAAAAAGTAAGGTGACTTTAACTTTTCTTAACTCTGAGACAGGATCTCACTTTCTAGTTCTGGCTGGCCTGGACTTCACCGTGCCTTCCAGACTGGCTAGAACTCCAGAGATGCCTGCCTCTGCCTCCCAGGCACTAATAGTGGAGGTATGCTCCGCCATCTCCCAGTTACCACGCTGTGGATTTAGACACGCAGTGCGGAGCACAGTAGGACATTTTCTGGGATGTTTACGGTGATATGAAAAATACCACCCACCTGGGTGTGACTAGACTCTTTCTCCACTGGAGTGTCTAAGCAGGGTGAGGAAAGATTGCAGTATTGGAGGAAAGGAAGACTGGGGGTGTGGCTCAGTCTTAGAACTTGTGCCTAACAAACATAAGTCCTAGAAGCAATCCCTATTGACACTGCAAGAAATGGGGTGGGAAGCAGTTCAAAGGGAGTTAGTGTGGTTCTCACAGAGTTTTACAGTACTCAAAAGAAAATGGGGATTGGTGTAAGGAAGCCCAATAAAATTTCAGTTTAAAACCAGAAGAATTCCTTGACTGACCATTTTAAAGAAGACAGAGTATGCTGTTGAATGAATGATAGCATCTCCTTGGAAGTCACTTAAAATAAGCGTAAATAAATATCTTTCCGGAGCTATTTAAACCCAATCTTCTACACAAGGAGGGAGGGCATGGAGCGCATGGCCTCTCAGCAATTTTGCCCCATAATTCAGTGCTCTGGGTAAGAAAGATGAACAGAGATTAGAAAGTTTCTAAAATATGTTCAGTTGAAAGGAACTCTTAATGGTTTGGGTTCCATTGTATGAGCCTGAGATCTTTTGATCAAAGATTTTCATTAAGCCAGATAAACTTTAAAGTAGGGAAGGTCCTTGTCAACAATGATTGCTAAGTTAGCCAGCTGAAACAGTATACAGGCGGAGAGGAAGTGTGGCTCACACCAGCACTTAGCCTGTAGATATGGTCCAGTATAGGATGTGTGTGTGCAGAACTGAAGGCACAAGGCTTTGGTGTTGTCCAGTGCAGTAAGAAAACCTGTTCACAACCAAACACTACCCTATAAGTTGTCTCTTTTTCTGGTACACCCCACCTGAGGTTTTCAAAGTGAGGTTTCCGAGGAGGCTGTTTGTACAACTTGGACAGAGTGACCGGAAGGTACCGTTCCCTGCCTGCTTTTAAACTGGCTTAGGAGCTTTGTCACAGCCCAAAATTTAACATTCTGCAGGGAAGAGTGATGGACACAGGCTGAATTGATGCCACATCCTTTTCTCCTGGATTCTGAGGTTTCTTCCCCTTTAGTCAAAAAAAAAAAAAAAACTTTACAGCCCTCCTACACACACACAACTCTCCACCCTCAGCAGACATTAAAGAAACCCACTTCCCACAAAACGTCTGTTACTCTTTGGCACCTGCAGACAAAGAAAATGCTGCTCTTCCCACAGGGTATGCAGCTACCCTGAGAGGGTGCTAGAACGTTCTTCCTGAGCCTGGCCTGCTCTTGCTGTTCCAGCCGCATGGACAGCCGTGCCCTATATTGTTTCCCTCTTTATTCTGAAAGAAATATCAGCCTTGAGAGAAAAGTTGCAAAGTCATGTCTAGAATTTCCATATGTTCTTTACCTGGGTCCCCTGGGCTTGGTTTGGTTTACTGTGTCTGCTTTTTTAATCTCACTCTTCTCTCCCACGTTTGTTCCCTGCGTTGTGGTGCTGGCAAACTGTGTATGTGTTAGTTCTTTGAAGACGCCCTTTTCCATGCCCCACAAACTATCAAAGTCAAGAAATTCGTGTTGGCTCAGCACTGCACATGCCAGATTCTGATTTCATCTTGCCAGTTTTTCCTGCTATCCTTTCTAGCGGGGAATACCACCCCCCACCCCCCAGTGTAGGTTCCCATGTTGCTTATGTTTCTTATTTCTTACCACATGTAGTCCTTGGTCTCCTGAATTTCCAGAGCTCTGGAGTGGTATCTGCATGTCCGTTTTAAAGTTAGTTGTTTGGATACTGTGAAGTGCATAAGACATGTTCTGTATAGCACCTGTCTTTCCTTGGGGCTTCCTGGTTTCATCGTTATTAGATCGGGTGGTAAACTTTAGGGGAGAAGTACCAGAGACCTAAGGTGCGTCCTCGGTGCATAAAAAGTACTTACCTGGTTACGAGTACCGCCACATCACTGTGTAATTCGTATTTGGTGAGAAGAAGACACCTGGAGAGGACGTAAATACCTGTTTCTGAGTTTCATTTAGGAGATCCTAGGCTGACCTTTGACTTGTGACCTCCTCCCCCACCTCTGAGTGCAGGGATGACAGGTGTGTACCACTGTGCCCAGCTCTGTTTATGACTCTTACCTAAAAAATTTTCACAGTTGTAGAGAGATGGTTTGGCAGTTAAAAGCACTGACTGCTTTTGTCGGAAGACCTGAGTTCAGTTCCCAGGACCCACATGGAGCCTCACAACTGTGACTCCAGTTCCATCAGGATCTGGTGCCCTCTTATGGCTTCTTATGGCACTTTCTGGTACACATATAAACATGCATGCAAAACACTCATACACATAAAAATAATAAATAAATAAAAATGTTTGAAAGGTAGTTCCTGACAGAGAAGAACACTCAGCGCCAGCCTCTGGCCCGTGTGCACACATACCAAGAACTGGTTATGCTTGTTTCTGTTGTTTTCTATTTAGAGGTTTTGTTTTTTTTTTAATCTCTATACATGCTGTTTTATTGTGTTTGTTTTTAAGTTAAAACCATATGGAAGTTGTATGAAGATTGATGTCCTCCACTCCCTTGTCCTCATACCCATTGCCTGCTCCTTTCCTTTCCTGTGGGTCACCAGCTCTGCTCATTTCTAGTTGTGCAAACAAGTGTGTAGGTATATGTTTCCTCATTTCTAGTTGTGCAAACATGTGTGTAGGTATATGTTTCCTCATTTCTAGTTGTGCAAACATGTGTGTAGGTATATGTTTCCTTATTTCTTGTTGCTTGTTGTTTGCATAAAACATATCACACTAAAGCCTTTTCTTGTTGTTGGTTTTTGGTTTTGTTTTTTCAAGACAGGGTTTCTCTGTGTAGCCCTGGCTGTCCTAGAACTCACTCTGTAGATCAGGCTAGCCTCAAACTCACAAAGACTCACCTGCCTCTGCCTCCTGAAGAGAACAGGATTTTTTTAAAAATATTTATTTATTTATTATGTATACAATATTCTGTCTGTGTGTATGCCTGCAGGCCAGAAGAGGGCACCAGACCTCATTATAGATGGTTGTGAGCCACCTTGTGGTTGCTAGGAATTGAACTCAGGACCTTTGGAAGAGCAGGCAATGCTCTTAACCTCTGAGCCATCTCTCCAGCCCCTGCCTCTGCCTCCTGAGTGCTGGGATTAAAGGCGTGCACCACCATTGTCTGGCTCACTCTAACCTTTTTAATTTTGTTCTTTGTTGAATTATGAGTGGCAGGGCTGCGTCCCCGGCACCCGGCCGCCCGCATGGCTTATGCCCCGAAATAATTACACGGAAACTGTATTCTTTCAAACACTGCCTGACCCATTAGTTTCAGCCTCTTATTGGTTAGCTCTTACATATTGTTCTAACCCATTTCTAATATTCTGTGTAGCCCACGAGGAGGCTTACCAGGGAGGATCTTAACCTGCGTCTGTCTGGAGTGGGAGAACCATGGCGACTCCTGACTAAGCTTCTTTTTCCCAGCATTCTGTTCTGTTTACTCCACCCACCTAAGGGTTGGCCTATCAAGGGGCTTAGGCAGTTTCTTTATTAATAAGAAATTACTCCCACATCAGTTCTTTTTCATTTATTAGTCTTTAAACACTTGATATAAAAATTCTCTTGAGCCGGGCGGTGGTGGCGCACGCCTTTAATCCCAGCACTTGGGAGGCAGAGGCGAGCCTGGTCTATAAGAGCTAGTTCTGGGACAGGCACCAAAGCTACAGAGAAACCCTGTCTCGAAAACAAAACAAAAAAAAAAATTCTCTTGAATGCACATCGTGTATGTATATGTGGTTTACTTACCTCTACATGTGTATGGATTATTTCTAGCATTTTGCTGTGTTCCACACATGTGTGTACATGTAGGTGCATAAATATCATGTACCTAGCACACACAGAGGCCTGAGACATTAAGATTTATTTTGTTTTGATTACATTTATGTGTTGTGCTTGCAAATATGGGTTCCCTTAGAAGTCAGAGACTTGAGATGCCCTCGCTCTAGAGTTACAAGAGGTTGTGAGCCATTGTACATGGGTGCTTGAAACTGAACTTGGGTCCTCTGGAAGGAAAGCTGTTCTTAAAAAACCCTGAACCATGCTTGGCTCACAGCCTTCCTTGTTTGCCTGTCTCAAGCCTTAATGATTCAGGTAACTGCTGTACACTCCACTGAAGACCTGAATATCAATGACTAAAGAGAAAAGATGAAGTTGGTGTTTGTGTTGACTTGTCAGCCAGCAATGGCTGTATATGCCGCATGTTGTGTTGTGTGTTCAGAGCTCACAAGAAATTCAGTTGCTAACAAGCCAGGCTAAACGTTGAACTCCAAACTTTGGGGACTGACATACTCCAGAGCATGACTGCATGAGGAAGCATGTTAGATTGTTGGGTCACTATCGACAGATTAAAAACCGTGGAGTCCGGCACTCAGCAAGGGTCTTCACTAGAGAAGAGGCTAGCAGAGGTCACTGGGCATGCAGTGCTACTAGCTTAACATAGCTGTGCGTGAGGACAGCCAGGGGTGCTGTAGGGAAACGAGGCTGGGAACAGAACCTTTGGAGCTACAGCATCCAAGAGGCTGATAAAGAATTAGAAAGGATCCAGAAACAGAACTGGGAGAGGATGTATGTCAACACCAACAGTGATCCGAATAGCTGGCATTTCTAAACTACTCACTGTGTTTTGCTTCAATTACACACGTGAACTCGGTCCTCACAGAAAACTGTGAGGAAAGTGACTTTGGAAGTATAGAGACATCAAGATGCCTGTCAGATCGTTAGTGTCCCCAAAGAAAGAGGTACAGTTGGAGGACAGTGGCTTAAATAGAATTAAAAGCAATGAGTTCAGGACTGGCCAGGGCCTTAGTGGGTAAAGTGCTTGCTGCACAAGCCTGACAACCTGAGTTTGATCCCCGATCCGTTGTAGAAGGAAAGATCTGATATCAAAGCGGTGCCTCCTACATACACTCACTCATACACACGCACATGGGAGGGGGAGAGAGAGCACAAAGCAAAATTCTAAAATGAAATGGCTTTCCTCAAGAATGATGGCTAACATTTATAATTCCAAACGGAGGCAGGAAGATTGTCATGGGTTCTAGGCCAGCTTGAACTACGAAATGAGACCCTGTCTCAAAAAACAGAAGAGAGGGCAGGAAGAACTGGTTCAGAAAGCTTGGCTTTCCCGAGCTGGAGCAATATGAGTGTTTGTGTGCACATACATGTACATATGTGCTAGGCAATGCTGATGAGAAAGACTGAAGTAAAAACAAAAAATAAAAGCCAAATGCAGTTTTTATTACAAAGTCATAAAAGACATTCAGTGAAATTAATTTGGGACAGGAACGAAAAGCTACGGAGAAACCCTGCCTCGAAAAAAAAAAAAAAAAAAGAATAGGCTGTTGTTTTTCTTAAAAGAGCTTCCACACAATTTAAGTTAAATTTAAGTAATTTTAATTTTTTAAAACTTTAAAATGCTTTTAATCAGAAATTTCAATTCTTCTAAAAACATTTTATTTTTCAAATAAAGTTTAATGTTGGTTTATCTCTTATAAGAAGTAGGGTTTGAGTTCCATTGGCAGCTTTATCTGTCTGTTGTAACAGGGCAGTGAGGAGCCCTTAGCCCGTCTCATAGGAGAAGTGAATGCGGCCTTGTGGCACACTTTCTCTCGGGAACTGTTCCTAGCCATGCCAGGACATGCCAAGACACCACTCTTATCCAGCAAGGCCTTCCGAGCATCTTGCATATGTGGGCAACTGGTGGCTACACCTTTTCATAGGTGACCCGGGAATGGTTCCAGGTGGCTAGAAATAGTTGAGTTGACCAGAATTCTAATGCCTGTCATCTTGTCCTGGTAGCCTTATCTCTTTACCCTGCATGATAGGTCGGGGTCTTAAAACTCCTGCTAGGGACATATTCTCCCTCAGGTAGACTTCCAAGAAGATATGTCACCCCATTCATCTGAGCCTGGTAGGCCACATATTACAGACTGTTCAGAAGGGAGAGTGAGCGGCTCTACGGATGTTGTCATATGCTGTGAATGGTGGTGCCGTGCAGTTCACATGGGCTCCTCAACGCTGCTTTATTTTAATAGTTACCTTTTTACAGAGGCAATGGCCATCTTATAAAACAAAAGCCAGCTTTCAGACGAAAGTTCCATAGTTATTATATACACGTGTTGGGTTTTGTCATTGTCTTTCACCAAAAAGAAAGGAGGGAGGGAGGGAGGGAGGGAGGGAGGGAGGGAGGGAGGGAGGGAGGGAGGGAGGGAGGACGGAGGGAATAAAAGCTTTCCAGAACAGCCTGGCACTTGGCACTTATTTACCACAAGAGGAATTTGATCAGCTCACTTTCTTGTGGCACATGTGATTCTTAATAAGCAAAGAACGAGCCTACTATACCAGTGTGTGGCATATCTCTTCACGGGGATGCTGGCCTGCCCGCCCTCTAAGGTGTGGAGCTTCTGTTGAGATGCAGGCTCTCTTCAGAGAGAAGAGAGGAGAGGGGGTGACGAAAGTCACATTCACACTCAGTCAGTTGGAGAGGCGCTTATTTTTCCCTTTCTTTTCTCTTATCAGATAGTTTCTTTCTTGTCGCATTTATTTTGGAAGGAAAAGTCCAGTGTTGGTCCTTAGAAACGGTCACGTGAGCTCTCGCTGCATGTTTTCCCTGCAGCCGTCCTCTCTGGCCAGTGCAGTCAAGGCAATCACTAAGGAAAATAAGATGTCCTTGTGAAGTGGTGCTCTGGTCCTCCCATCTCTAAGATAGGGACAGCTCCCTCGACTCTTGGAAGATCCTAGGCCCTAAGCTGTCACTGGGCTTTTGTAGGTCCCTGAAAGACTTGTTTTGATCTGTGTAATCAAGTGTAATGATGACATTTTAATAGATGCCAGTCTGTAATGTATAAGGAAAATGACTGTTTTTCCTTATTTTCTCATTATAATATGTTTCACTAAAAGCCTTTGCCACTACTGTTTTAGTACATGGAGCTGGTGTGTGGTGTGTTCTAATATGATAAAGATAACATCAAGACTGAAAATTGAGTTTGTGATTTATTCAGCAGTTGACTATTACCGAGTGCATTGAAATGCATTGCATGAAGCAGTGCAGCCAGTGGTTTATTTGTGTATCTTTTTTCAAAGAAACTAAGTTTGTCATAAATAAGAGCAAATACATAGTTTGTACAGAATAGTTTGTATTCGTTGCTGCAGTGAAAACACCGTAAATATGAAGCATACGGTCTACAGTCTCATTTCTTCTGAAAGCTGCTTTTGCTTTACAGAGCTCAGAAATTTTCAGGTTTAGGCAGGTGGGTTTTGTTGTCAAATCTTTGTTCAGATCGCTAAGCAGTAGGCATTCGAAGTGAGTCATGTTGAAACCCACGACTGAACAAATTCTATTCAGATAACCAGTGAGCAACAGCCCAGTCAGCCGTAGTTGAGTAGAGCCTTGGCAGGGGCATCCTGGGGACAGGGGTTGTTTGGTGTTGAATGCCCAGGCATAAGCACAGTGCTCATCACACAGTGGGCATGCAGTAAAGATCTGTTGAGGAAATAAAAGAATGCATGACTCTCTTCTCCTCTTGGAGTAGCTGGGAGCACCTCCCAGGTACACTCAGCTAGCTTCTGACAAAATTAGTTCTTGCTGCGAGCTCCTCTCCCTATCTTGGTCTTGTCACATGTATATCTTTGTCCCTCCTTCTACAGACACGCTTTACCTGGATTTTTCCAGGGATGGCCTAGGTGATGCTGATGGGACTGTAAATGATATAGTCCCTTACCGTGGGCATGGGGATGTCAGACACGGGGTTCATTTCTTGCCCCTGAAGTGCTAGGGGTGAGGGGATGCACAAGGCTTTGCACTGAGAAATGCTTCCAGCCCTCCTTCACTGGCCCAGTCACAGTGTTTGTAAGGTAATTTTCCACTGTTAGAACCAGATCACACAAGGCTTTGCTTCCTTGCCCCGCCTCCCCGCCCCCCAGACAGAGTTTTTATGTATAGCCCTAGCTGTCCTGGAACTTGCTCTGTAAACCAGGGTGGCCTCGAACTCAGAAATCCAGTATAAAAGGCATGCAACACCACCAGCAAGACTTTGTTCTTTTTGTTTGTTTATTTAAATTGTTTTTATTGAGCTATATATTTTTCTCTGCTCCCCTCCCTCCCTCTGCCCTCCCCTTCAACCTTGTTCTTGTTGGTTGAAATTAGTGCTTTGCCTGGTTTTGGCTCCAAGGTGACTGTTACCCGTTAAATGTGCTTTCCAGATTATAAGAGAAAATCACTTTGATTTTTAAAAGAAAATTAAATAAAAGCCAAAACATTCCAATATAAAAGGTTGCTTACTCCTTCAGGACAGTTCTGAATAGCACAGATAACTTCAGATGGCCAGAAAGTTTTTTTCTTGCCTGCCCCTTTAAAATATGTATATATTTGTTTGGAGAGAAAAGAATCTCTTATTTTCTTGGAATTGTGGTGTTAGAGAAATAGAGTTAGGAATCTGCTTGTCCTACTAGTTTGTGTTGACATTGTTTTATGCTCATATCCTACTACACTGTCGTGTTTAACAATATAAAATCGTATATTTATAATTATTTCTGTTGAATCTTGCTTTGAATTAGCATTAAAGAACCTTTCTCCAACAAAGTATTTTATTGTTTTTTAAAGTGCATAAAAGTAATTGAGTGGATTCTAAAAGCCGCATTGCTTATATAACCATCTGTCCACACTGAGACAAATGTGCGCCAGAGTTACGCTGTCAAAGGAAGCAAAACTGTGAGGAAATGTGATACAGTGGATCTACGGACTAGGTAGAATTCCTTTTTGGAAAAAGTGTTGTGGGTTACAGAGATGACCTATGTACAAACCTGAGGACCTGAGCTTAGATTTCTAGCATCTCCATGAAAGTTCAGTGCAGTGGTACACACCTGTAACCTCAAAGCCAGGGGAAGCGAGGAACAAGGAGGGGGGACGATGCCGGGAGCTCACTTCCAGGCAGCCTAACCAAACAGGTGACCTCCACATTTACTGACTGCCTGTCCCAAAAATAAAACATGAGTTGGAAAAGAGATCAAGGAAGACACCCAGAGTTGACCTGTGGCTCAAGAATATGTCCTGTCATTCTGGGAAGTGAGGAAGTTAAAATTGGTAGGATCATGTCAGAACAACCCAGGAGTTACCTCGAGAAGCCTCACGATCAATAAGCCTTTTAATAAAGATAATTTTAATTGACTAACATATGTCAAATTCAGAAGTTATAATGAGACTGAAAACTAATCTGAACAATGAGAAGAATCAGGTCATTGTCCTGAAACTGAGAAATGAATGCCTTTCTTAGATGAGCTGTACTGCTAGGTGACCAAGTGATACACCAGGAAAGGATCTATCAACATATGTAATCTCCTCCCATGAGTCAGTGGGTCCACACACTGAATATCAATAGCTTTGAACTGCAAAAAGAGGGGTGAACAAAAATAATCAGCTTCTCCTGCTGCTTTGGAGGAACTGACGTAGATGAACACACTGAGCAGTATCAAGCATGCCGTTAGGGGAGCCCCCAGATCAAGAACAGATGAGGAAAGTGATGGAGTAGAAAGAGAAATCCACACATTGAAAGAACATTAAGTTTTTTTTCATCGACACAACTTTATTAGCATCTGGATATTTTGGTGGTAAAAGTATAACAACAATAATAATAACAGGGGCTGGAGCGATACCTCAGTGGTTAGTAGCACTGGCTCCTTTTCCAGATGGTACAGTTTCAATTCCCAGCTCCCACATGGTGGCTCACAACATTTATAACTCCAGTGCCAGGCATGCACGTGGTGCATAGACTTCCATGCAAGTTAACTGTTCATAAAATAAATAAATCTAAAATAGGAATAATAAAAAATCTATTTATTATGGATTGCCAGAAAAGTCTCTGATAATGAGAGAGAGAGAGAGAGAGAGAGAGAGAGAGAGAGAGAGAGAGAGAGAGAGAAGGGGAGATTGCCTGGGACAAACAAGATTCCCTTGTGGTGATCAGCAAATTCTAGGTCAAGGTCCTAGGTGACAGTTTTAGGGCAGTTGCCATATAGTAATCTACGAGACTGTACATTGTGTATACTTCTCTGTATTTGTGGGGGCATGTTTTGTTTTAAGCCAGTGTTTTAATGTGGAAGGTCACACACCCTGTAGCATCTGTTTTATGGATGTAACTCTTAAAACTAAACAGCCTTTTATATTTATTGGTGGCGTTACATCAGGGGTGTTGTAAAGAGAGATAGATAGTTTTTCACCTTTACTGCTCTACATAAGAAACGTTAAGTACATAAGCGTTTGGTGCTTGACACCAGCTGCCCGTCAGCCCTTGCCCAGCCGTTTGTATGTGGAGGAGCTGCACCAGACATCACTAGACTCAGATGCTCGAATGTCAGTCTCTTAGAATGGCCTTCTGTGACTTCTCTTTCCACCCTTGAATATAATTGAATAGGGAAGAGTGACGATATGGGAGAGTCAGATAAAAACTATTTATACGGGGGCTGGAGAAATGGCTTGGCAGCTCCTCTCCCACAGAACTAGGGAACCTACATGCAGCTCACTACTATCTGTGACTCTAGTTCCAGGGCATCTATTTCCCTCTTATGACCTCCATAGACGCAAGGTACTCAGACATTCCAAATGAGAAATAATAAAAATAATTTTAAGGACCAGGTGGTGGCGCACGCCTTTAATCCCACCATTCGGGAGGCAGAGGCAGGCGGATCTGTATGAGTTTGAGGCCTGTCTGGTCTACAAGAGCTAGTTTCCAGGACAGGCTTCCAAGCTACAGAGAAGCCCTGTCTTGAAAACCAGAAATAAACAAACAAGCAAATAAATATATAGATAAATAAATAATTTGAAAAGTTTAAATGATAATAAAGAAATGTTTGTACAGTGGGCTGAACTAGAGAGAAACTCCATAACTGAGGCCAGGGAGATGAAGGGATATTATAACATTAGCATTCATATACTCTATGTTTTTAAGATCCAAAATTAACAATATACTCCTGACAGACACTGCAAGAGTAAGGAGTGCCCTTTCCTTTTTCTAGGATTCTGGGTCCAGTGCACTGGTGAAATCTGGGCAGATATTTGGGCAGTTAGAAAATGGTGTTTACAGAAGAGAAAAGGGGGGCGGAGAGGAGGGGTTCAGTTGCCAAAATGAAGCTGAGCTGGGTGAGAGGACACCCAGGGTTGGCCTGTTACTTATGTCTTTCTGTTCTTCAGCCTAAAGTTCTGCCCTGTGCTTTGCCCCAGTGATGGATCTTTCTCCATGAATTCAAGGAAGTTAATACGATTTGTCAGAGGCTTCTGCCCGCCTTCCTTCCTTCCTGCAGCTTCTCAGTTTCTCCAGTTAAAAGCTTACAGACCGTAGCGAGGGTTTTTAGTGAAGACATGAAATGGATGGCGTTTGTGAGTTTGTTTCCAACATCATTTAGGATGCTAACAGTTTAGATAACTCTTCCCTGAAGAGAAGTCACCTGGTTTCAGTGCTACTGAGAACTTCTCTGAGGATTTTCTTTGAAATACCTTCCTGCCAGCTTTTCATAAATTAACTTTCTTTGACCTCATCAGACATAATTAAATAGCTGTCAATGGGTTAAAACTAAGGAACAGGAGATTGTGTATCTCTGTCTCCATTCCTCTGCAAATCGCATAGGAAGCTTGTTTCTGCTCTGCACAGGGTGATTACAAGAGACAGTGATATGATTTCCAGTTCAGTGTACTTGTCCGTAATCCCACACTGCACCTTGGCATATGTGCCCTCCTGAGTGTGCGTGCTGTCCTTGACCTGTCGATGAGGATTGAGGATTGCCGCTGTTTGTGACTCTTCAATTTAACAGTTGCCTGGTAGTGAACAAATTTAAACTCCCTGAGCTTTTGTCTCCAGCTAAATATGGAGAGCTGAGTCTTGGGTAACCTAATCAGAACAGTACCTATCCTGCACACAGACACTTAGCCACCGAAACCTTCACTGTATATTCCAGTCCTTTGAAAGTTGGAGATTTGGTGATTAACACAATATAAAGACTTGTGGGATGATAATTGTGACATTGTGGCTGCTGTTGTGCTCCTGTTAGGTTATTGGTGCTGGTGTTACTCAACTCTAGCTGCTTCCAATGTTAGTGTCAATCTGAACAGTAGATAGAATTGTGTCTCATCCAAGAGACTCAGAAATGTAGTGTCTGCAGGCTCAAAGATGAGTTATTAATGTCTTTTAATATTGCCAGTAATAGGCTGGACATAGAGGCACACACCTATAGTGCCAGTGAACTGGAGCCTGAGGCCATTCCATAGCAAGATCCTGTCTTTAAAAATAAATCCTTAGCTATGTGGTGACCCTCGCCTTTAGTCCCAGCACTTGGGAGATGGAGGCAGGTAGATATCTGTGACTTGGAGACCAGTCTGGTCTACAAAGCAAGTTCAACCTAGCTAGGACTACATAGTGATACCTTGTCTCAAAAGAAATAATAATAATAAATCCTTGTCATTGCTTCAGCAGTACATATAACTGAAAGCACTGCTCGTGTGGTATTGCATATATTCTTTTTTTCTCCCGGTGATCTTACAAAGTCAGACTAAACTTTTAAGTCCCTCCATGATCAAAGCCAGTGGCAAGTCAACCAATCACTTAACTGCATTTCCCACCCCACCCTGGTTCCCACACCCAGCATACACCTTGACACGGCTGAGTATTGTCAACATCTTTGGCCTCAAATTATGTTCAAAGCCTTTAGGACGTAAGGGAAAGAGGGGTGGAAGGAAGCGTTTGTCTAGCTAACTTGGGACACTAATGATGTTTCTGAGCCTTCCAGTAAACAGTTTATCAGTCAGCTTAGAGAAGGGGCTGGACTTTAGTTTTAGAAAGTTGTCTCAATGGCTGACAACTTCTTCTTGAGATGTACTTTGTTTGAAAACAAAGGGAAAATGGAAAGAGACTTGTTCTTCCACTTTTCCCGAAGCCTTATTGTTTACAGTCTGTGTTTGCCATGTGAAAGCTCAGGTTCAGATCTGGATGTTAGTGCGCGCACACACAGAGTGTAATTGGAGGGTCATGAAAGAGAGGAATGGGATGGAGAAAAGGAAGTCAAGTTGCACTTCTAGAGCCCATGTTTTGTATTCATGGTGTTGGGTGCTGAACGTAGCTTTGCGCGTGCTTGATAAAGCAATCCCCACCCCACTGCCCCCCTTTTAACTGTTGAGATCAGTAAGTTGTCGAGGCTGGCTTTGAACTTTCAATCCTCCTTCCATAACTTCCTGAATAGCTGGGGTGCACAGATTGTGCCACCAGGCTGACTCCTAAGCTAGATTCAGTGGCAGCATTCACAGCAGTGTACATAAACCCCACCCACACCCAGTTTTGTTGGGCTATCTGAGATGCCTAGGTATTGGACTCAGCTAGTTCAGCTGTTCCTATAGAGCCTGTAATAGTGACCCAAAGGAAGTCCAGCTCTGCTTCTAGTGGTGGTGCATACAGGTCAGTTCAGTTGCGGATATCTAACTGCACTAACATGGTTTCATGGGTGCTACACTTTAGATGCACACAGCCCTCTGCTGAAAATGTGTGGTTTACACCCAGGTGTTAGCTCAGTGGAGAATGTGAAATCATGTAGCTTTTCAATAAGAAAGTCCTGTCAGGATTTTGTACTCAATGAAAACTTTGTTCAGGTTTCAGTTTGGGTAACAATCCCAGGAGGATGAAGAATAGTGATTTAGGGTACTGTTTTGCTAACACATATTATTTTTTAGGATATTTTTTCAAAGTCTAGTGTGATTAAAAATTTTCTTCCAAGAGAAGATATAAGTTTAAAATGCCAGATTGCTTCTTCTTAACTTTTATATTTTATAAACTTTGGCTTTTCCTAAAATGTTCTAGAATTTAAAATAATGTTATTGTATTTAATGTGAGGGGTATGTGTACGTGTGTGCGCGCGCACGCGTGTGCATCCCTGTGCCACAGTGCATTTGTGGAGGTCAGAGGGCAACTCGTAGAAGTCAGTTCTTTCCTACCATGTGGGGTCCAGGGATTCAACTCAACTTGTCAGCAAGAACTTTTACCTACTACTAGAATTTAAAAGCAACGTTTCCCGTTTTTGTCATGTCAAAAGCAGTGGCCCCTAGCACTCTACCATCTCCAAAAAGAATTGCCTCTGATGGACAATTGACTGATACTTAGAGAAGTCTAAGTATGAACTTTATGAACAATTTGGTTACTTCCAAAATTTGTTTGTGTAAACATTTTATATTTTCAGTTTTAAAAATCCTACAATGATTTTAGTTTGGTTATATGTGACATTGGTAGAGTAGTCATCTCCCATTCTATCCTTTCTTGTCCTGTATCCCAGGGCCTTATTTCCCTAACAAGGAAATTATGGATTGAATTCATTTTGTGGTTGATCATCATCTCAGGAAATAGAAATCCTCTGACCCTAGCAAACCGTCCTAGTTAGCATCTGCTGTCAGTTCAGCATGGCCAGAGTTGGTCGGGTAAGGAAGTCTCAATTGAAGGATTGCCCAGGTTAGCTTGGCCTGTGGCTGACGGTGAGTGATTGTCTTGATTACTGACTGTGTGGGCAGCTCCACCCCTACACAGGATTTAGAAGGAAGATAGCTTAGCAGCTAGATGTGGTGGTGCACGCTTTTGATCCCAGCACTTGGGAGATCAAAGGCAGGAGGATCTCTTTGAGTTCAAAGCCAACCTTGGTATATATACATAGTGACCTCTAGGATAGCCAAGACTACATGGAGAGACCCTTTCTCAAAAAACTTAGGAAAGAAAAAAAGAAAAAGAAAACTAGCTGAGTGTGACCCAGAAAGCAGCATTTCACAAATAGTTTCAGCTTCAGTTCCTGCCCTGACTTGCCTCAAATAAACCTTTTCCTAGAATGCAAGCCGAGTAAACCCTGCCTTCCCTTAGTTGCTTTCGTTAGAGTGTTTTGTCACAGCCACAGAAAAGGAAACTGGGACGCTGTCATCCTCAGCTGAGTTTAGCTGAAGGAGACCTGGAGATGCATCCCTTGCTCCCTCTTGCCGACTGACCTTTACCTTCTACTCCAGTCTCTCACTCAGTAGCACTGCCACCACCTTTGACATGGAGTAGATGCTCTACCCTTTACAATTTTGGCTTGAGGGCAGTCCTCAAGATTTTTACTTAATAATACACATCTGAAGTCAAGCTGTCCTGAAATAAACCAGAGTTGAGACTGACACGAAAGGTTTTTTATATGCTTGGAAGTGACTGTCCTGTGCAGTATGGATGAGACCCATAGCTAGATCAAAGACCAGGGAAGGGAGCCGGGAGACATCCCACGACATTGGGCAGTCAGTTTTTAAAGGCACCATTGGCTGTTTGTCATAGGGATTCGTCTGTGGCCCTCAGGCTGCTTCATGCAGCAGATGCTGCCTGGCCACCAAGCCCAGCTGCACGTTGTGCATATGCAGCTCCCTTCTTGAAAGGAACTACAGCGGGAAGAGAGTCCCTTTCCCTGCCATCCGCCCTGTGAGGGGTTGTCTAAACACCACCTCTTCCCTTGGTGGTTGACACAGTGACAACGCTTTCAAGAGTGTGCACAGCCATCAGGTGCCGTAGAAACTTGACAAATGCCAGCATGGTCTGTAGGCTTGAACACATGCACTTCATGGCACCAGGTGTCACATCTCCAGTATAAGCTCCCTCTGGGAGGACCTTGAAGACCATTCCTCTCTGGGATAGTTGTTAGGCAGTAGTGAATAATCAGCAAGGAAAATTAGTGGCCTCGTTCCATATAACTGAGGAAGAGCTCTGCACTGGAGTGGACGTCTAGGAAGCTGGTATGTCTTTGAGAAAAGACGTCTAAGAGCCTGACTTAAAGAGACAGCCTGAGATGTGACCCGGGGAGCCAGCAGACCTTTCCCAAAGACATGCTGTCTCGACTCCCTCGCTTTCCCTGGCGCGGGCCATTTTCCCAAGACACACTTGAGTCTTCTAGGACATGTGAGCCTTTGTTATATTTGTCTGGGGACAGCTCGTGGTTCTGCTAAAGCCCGAGGTGATTATTGTGTTTGTGGTTTCATGGGCTAGTTGTTCCTTCAGGGTAATCATTGAAGTTAAGTACTTGACAGCCAAAAGGAATTGGGGACAAACCAACTTTGCTGGGAATTTTCAGTAGCTAATTTCTTGAGATTATTCCTGAGGCCAAAGGGGGAGGGGCTCTTTAATTAAATTTGTATCTGGGTGGTGGGAAATTTAAGACAGTAGGATGGAAGACAGTAAGATGGTCTTCGGGTATCTCAAGGATATCTCAAGTAAATGTAGGAACAGGAAGGAGCCTCATCTCAGTCAGGCTCCAAAGAACAATTTGACTTCTTTCTGTCCACATTCTCTTTATTTCTCCTGTTAGGGGGTTTTTAATCTCTAAATGATTTCCTCGATTATATTCACTCATTATGGTGAATAACCCTTAATAGCTTTTCTTTAAGCCCAGCACTGTTCTGTATGCTTTTTATTAACCCGTGCAGTGCCTCCAGGAACTTGAAGACATGAATGTGATGATTGGCTGCCCAGTCAGAGTGAGGATTCAGATAGACACAGTGATTGAGTAAACAGTGCCTGTGGGTCACACAGCTGTCGTGTAGTGGGTCCTGGTTTCCACTGCAGCGCTGTGGCTCCGGAGCCTGTGCTCCTGACTTCTGGTCCACAGATGACAGGTCTCAAGTTCTCAGGGCCTGGCCCAGCTTTTAAAAGTTCTCCTTTTCCATATGGTACAGGTGGTCCCAAAGGACAGTCCATGCAGTCCACAGTGCATAAGTGTTTGAAAGTAGCGTCGATTTTCCCTTTAACTCTTCTTCATTCATGACTACAAAGTGGAATTTTCCAGAAATGTCATGGTCTGTAATAAACATAACAGATTAAGGACCAAAGTAGACATTGACTAGAATGTGAAAACGTAAAGCAAGTCTTCTCACTATTTTGTTTATATTTTTAAAAATACAGGGAAGGTTTTTTATTATCTAAAATTATAGTAACATCATAAAGTTTATTGCTGTTTTAAAATTAATAAATGTTACTTCTCAGTAAAACCAACAGACACAGTCTTTATAAACAAAAGTTCTTTGGAGTCTTAAATAAAAGTTTAAAATGCAAAGCCCTGAAGCCAAGACCACTGATTTAATGTATATGAACCCCCACTCCTTGATTCTATCTCCATGGTATCTTGGTTAGAGATGCATGCCCTCGGGCCCCCTTGGTACCATCTAAGTTATAATTCCTGTTGTAGCCAGAGTTGTTTGCCTTCTAGTAAACCCAGGCATAGCCCCTCAGTGACTCTAGCTAACATGCAGCCTGGTAGGGCTTTATAAAATCCATTCTGTGGATGAAGAAAGTATGGAATATATACATATTAGAGTACTACTCAGCAGTAAAAAACAAGGACTTCTTGAAGTTTGCAGGCAAATGGATGGAAATAGAAAACACTATCCTGAGTGAGGTAAGCCAGACCCAAAAAGAGGAACATGGGATGTACTCACTCATATTTGGTTTCTAGCCATAAATAAAGGACATTGAGCCTATAATTCGGGTTCTTAGAGAAGCTAAATAAGAAGGAGAACCCAAAGAAAAACATATAGGCATTCTCCTGAATATTAACCTTCATCAGGCGATGAAAGGAGACAGAGACAGAGACCCACATTGAAGCACCGGACTGAAATCTCAAGGTCCAAATCAGGAGCAGAAGGAGAGAGAGCACAAGCAAGGAACTCAGGATCGCGAGGGGTGCACCCACACACTGAGACAATGGGGATGTTCTATTGGGAACTCACCAAGGCCAGCTGGCCTGGGTCTGAAAAAGCCTGGGTTAAAACAGGTCTCACTGAACATAGTGGACAATGAGGACTACTGAGACCTCAAGAACAATGGCACTGGGTTTTTGATCCTACTGCACGTACTGGCTTTGTGGGAGCCTAGGCAGTTTGGATGCTCACCTTACTAGACCTGGATGGAGGTGGGTGGTCCTTGGACTTCCCACAGGGCAGGGAACCCTGATTGCTCTTTGGGCTGATGAGGGAGGGGGACTTGACTGGGGGAGGGGGAGGGAAAGGGGAGACGGAGGTGGGGAAGAGACAGAAATCTTTAAAAAATTAAAGAAAAAGAAAAGAAAATCCATTCTGTTCTGTTTTCTACCAGCAAGGAACTGACAAGCCTTACTCATCCATCCCTCCGTACATTCAATAATTTCTACCTCTTCACAAGCCTTTTTTCCTAGCAGCTCCAGAGTGATCCTCAAGGACAGTCACCTTGAGTCACCTTTGGGACTCTTGAAAGCACAGGTGCTGCTACCCCTAGGTACTCCAATTAGTAGCTTGTTGAGTGGGGAGGACCCAAGACTATTCTAGTAGTCATTGGGAGTTTAGTCCACTTGTTACATAATTACCTAGGCCCATAGACTCATGCACTGAATTTAAACAAAGTATAGACAGCCCTTCATATCCATTCCAGTGATTGAACTGCTAACATGCTGTTCGCCCGCCCACATGGTCACAGTGCTGCTAGCCCAGGAAACAAGTAGCAGACAGCATGGCTCAGTGAACTGCCACCTCCAAGGAGCTATGTGGAAAAGGCATCAGGTTTCCTCCTCTAAGTTGCCCTAAGCCCATGGCCTGCAAGACCCAGGCTGTCTTCTAATGTGGGCCTTCCCATGGAGCCTGCTAAACTAATCAGGTTTCTGGTGAAAGGTATGCAATCCTTGGAGGTTTTCTTCCTCTTAAAGCTGCTGAAGACGCTGAATTCACATAATCCAGAGAGAGGGGAGCTGGGGTTGACCAAAGTAACTAGCCAAAGTTTACACCTCTGTGTCTGGGCCATTCATGTGGTTTTAGGAGTCGGATGATGACAGGTCAAAGTGTCCAGAGATGATGGTGGCACTTCTGAAGAGAGGAACCTTTATCCTCCACACCCTTACCTGAGAACATTTTTCACTCTTGCTCTACTAGGTCATCTTGAGTAGTGCTTGTTCAGAAGGAGGAAATTTTCATATAAATGAGGGTTCGCTTTGCATGATGGGGATCAAATTGATTTTCATTTACTCATGTCTGCAAAAAACTTCATCTAAATAGTTTCTTCCTTAAAAGTGGATCTGTTCTGCTTGCCTAGGGGTAGTTAATCATTTCAGTCTCTCACCAGGGCCAGGAAACATGAGAATTGCCAATTTAGGCCATCCTAAACAGAGGTGGAGGTGCGCTGGGCCCTCTGCTCATATTTATAGACACTGGTGCTCACTTTTCCTTCAAGAGGAACATCTCTTGAATTAAGTATATAAGACTTACACCAACACTCAGACCTCCTCTTTCCCCTGTTCAGCAGGTCCAGTGAAGCAGAGAGAGCCAGATTGTGCTGTGTAAGAATAGTTAATGTACATAAGGGTCACTCAGTTTTCAATTACAAAGTTTCCACTCATGAGTGAGTACTGTTCACCTCTTTGGCTCACAGGCAAGTTGAGAATAATTTCACCAGCGATTATACTGTAACTTGTGGGATTTGCAGTCCACACATCTGCAACAGTAGGTTCCCAGGGGTAGTGGACATTTTCTGCTTTAAGGAAAGGTGTTAGCACGCCGTGGGAGTCTATTCACCAGCGGTGTATTGTACTTGTTTCAGATGCTTCAGGACAATACACCGGCTTCCAAGATAAGTGCTTTTTATTTCCCTGCATCTTAGATCAATTATTTGGAATCTTTTTGGTAAGTTAAATTTAAGAGCTTAAACCATCACATCTCTGTAATTACTTAATAAGTCAAATGTTCTTACCAAAAATTTTTTTGTCTGCTCTATATTGTAACTGTGCTTTGAAGAGCCAAGAAGAAGTAGGAAGCAACAAAAGGTGGCAAGAAGCCCCTGCTTAACACCCCATGTCAGGAAGTCAGCGTAGTTCAGTGCCAGCAGCTCAGGTCCTTCCAGGCAAGTGCCTGCTGCAGACGACATGTGCAGTCTGTCTTCTGTCAATCAGGACACAGCTGACAGGCACGGCACCTTTCTTAACTGCACGGGTTATCATTCTGCATGGGATTTCACTCAACTAATAAAAAATAAGAAATGTATTCACGCTCATTTTTATTGTTTCTGGTGGATTCTATTTAACATCAGAATATCCTCCTCCGGGGGGAGACTTTATAGACTTCCAAATGGCTCTTTGCAGAAGTGCCATTGTCTTCCTGCTAAGTTCCTTGAAGATCTCTAGATTCCTAGAGAGGAAGGAGACACTTGGCTGCAGGCAGTACCAGGTACCTTGGGACACTAGCTTGGTGTGGTGTGTGGTGCTGGTCCATGTCATCTCTGAAATGCAAGTGGGGGTTCTGACAGAGGCTGCGTTTCCGGTTGTTTGTCCTCAGCATCCTGAAAAGTATCCCTCCCAACAAGAGCTTGCTCATTCCCTGCCTCCTCTCAGCCTTTGCTTGCACGGCAAGGGTGCAAGTGGCTCAATGCCCACTCATCAGAACTTGTTATCCTGGACTTCTGAAGCAGTGTCCATCTAGACTACAGTCAAGGGTTTGCGGCAGTGTCCTAGGACAGTCTTTTGACATGGTAGCAGTAGCAGGTATGGAAAGGTTTATACTCCCATGCTCCCCAGGGGCCCAAGTCACCTGCTTGCTTGAGTGATCCTTTTAGACTCAGGGAGCAAGAACAGGACAGCTAGGTAAAGTGGGGGATGGCTGGGAATTCTGGCTATTTACTTCCTAGTTCAGAGTAGGGAGTATCGGCACATAAAGAACAAAGACCATGCGTTTCATGGGGAAGGTAGCCCTGTGCAGTGGGAAGCAGAGATGAGGAGGTAGTGAACTGTGCTTCCAGCCTTCTACTTGTGCACAGACCTTTCTTACTGGCCAGATTATATCTCTGCCTTTAACAATGGGGTTCATGTGAACCAATGAGGGTCACTGCAGGGAACTTTTAATTGTGGGGCCACATGGACAAGGGCACAGTTCTCATCCATGGATCTATGGTGTTGCTCCCCCTCCCCCATACACCCACACAGGAGTATAGAGCTGGGGCCCCCAACTGACTAAATAAATTCTCAGAATGTGGCAAGCACTTAGAAAGCAGGAGATCGATGTGCCAATTATCTGTGTTCTGAGGTTGGGCTTCCCTTACTGCTCTGGCAACAAAGCATTCTCCGTGTTGACAGGACTGGATGCGGGCTGACTTCAGCACAGCAGCCATGTATGTGAGCGTTCCCTGCGCTGCGCTGCACTGAAAGCCTCCGTGGGGAGCAGAGTGGCATAGGCAGTGGCTTGACTGTGACACTCGGTGCTCATTTGCATGCGGTCAGATACTTCGTGCTTAAATGTGACAAGATGAGTTAAGCCAAAAATCTTAGGTGGAACCCGATGTTTATTTTATTTCTGTTCTGTATGATGACATTCTGATTGAAGCCATCAAGATGCAGAAGGTTGCTGAGGTAGAATATCTTGTTCTAGATTTCTGTATTATTTGCAGTGGTTTTTGAGGAACAGGAAAGCTGGATCAGAGGCATTATTTCTCTTTGTAACAATAACAACAAAAAACTAGAATAAAATTCTTGCAAGTGCAGCCATTTTGGAAATGTAGATAAAGAGGAAGCTGGAGGTGTGGGTGGCCACCGAGCAGCCTGCGTTGGTGGTTGCTGCCACCTACTGTATGTGCTTGATGCTTATTTAAACCCAGGAAGTTCACTAAGGTGAGGCTGTTGAAATAATTAGCAAAGAAGACACCATTACCTGACAGACAGTGTTTCTTCTCTTCTCCGTAAGTGGCTCCTAATTACTGAGACGGCCGCCAGCTTTCATTCGTTTCCTCCAAGTGGGCTTGAAGTTTTCTCGTGTCAGAGTTCCCGTGCCAGCGAGCCTGCATCCTTCAGGCTCTGTGTGATTGGGGGGGAGGGGGAGAATGGGGGTTAATATGCACATGGAACCGTGTGTTTTAAGGTTTTGGTTTTCTTTTTCCATGCATTTTATTTGTAATTTGTAGGAGCAACATTTTGGGCTTTTAAGTTAATTTTTATGAAACAGCTGAAAATAGAGCTAGAAGATGTGTGTTGCCCCCTATGATATGAAAGATGTTGCTTTATTAGTTCTAAAACCGCTTCAGATCATTCGGCTGGTTAAATGGAGCAAGCAATACAGGCTGTGTCAGCCAAAGCCCTTCTCTTTTATTAAGCCCCAGCTGTCAGAGGATCACTGGGTCTCCTGTGGAAAACAATCTGGCTATGAATGCCGGGGTGGCCTTCCCAGGGGCTCCTGCGCGCCTGACAGTGAGCATCTGGAAGAACTTCAAGCTTGCAGGAGATTTATGTGTTGACCAGAAGTCATGCCTTTACTCTTAGCTTTTAGCCTCTGTGACATACACTACCATGTATGTTTACTGCCACCAACTTTGTGAATTGACTTACGGTGCTACCACAAAAGATTGACGAGCAGAAATTTGACGAGGTGACATCCCAGTAACTGGAAGAGGCTACATGTCTGACAGGATGTACTTCACCTGTGTGATGCTTTTGCTTACCACGGATTACATCATTTCTAGTGGCTCCTAGACCTAGCTCCCGAAGCACCCAACATGACCAGAGCTTTGCTTTTTCTGCCCTAGGCTATTTGCTTTCTAGAAGAGAAGGCCAAGCAGGGTCTCCCGAAAAGCCACTTTCTGATCTGGGCCGTCTCTCCTACCTGGCCTACTGGAAGAGTGTCATCTTGGAATATCTCTACCACCACCATGAGAGGCACATTAGCATCAAAGCCATTAGCAGAGCCACAGGCATGTGCCCACACGACATTGCCACCACCCTGCAGCACCTCCACATGATCGACAGGAGAGATGGCAGGTGAGGCTCCCCTGTGCCTTTTACTTTGTGTTTTAAGACAGGCTCTCAAGACATAGTGCAGGCAGGCTTCAAACTCATGGTAATCCTCCTGCCTCTGCCCCATGAACGCTGGCATGACAGGTATGCTCCAGTAGATCCACCTAACCCTGAGGGGTGTTTTGTTTGCTTTTTCTTTTATTTGAATTTTATTATTAAAATTTTAAATTACATTTTATCTGTGTGTGTGTATCCATGGAGGTCAAGAGGGCCTTGCATCCTCTGGAGCTGAAGTTACAGGCAATTGTGAGCCACCTGAGGTGCTGAGAATCTAATTCAGGTCTTTTTTTTTTAATTATTTATTAAAGATTTTTGCCTCCTCTCTGCCACTGCCTCCCATTTCCCTCCCTCTCCCCCAATCAAGTCCCCTTCCTTTGTCAACCTGAAGAGCAATCAGGGTTCCCTGCCCTGTGGGAAGTCCAAGGACCACTCACCTCCATCCAGGTCTAGTAAGGTGAGCATCCAAACTGCCTTGGCTCCCACAAAGCCAGTACGTGCAGTAGGATCAAAAACCCATTGCCATTGTTCTTGAGTTCTCAGTAGCCCTCATTGTCCGCTATGTTCAGCGAGTCCGGTTTTATCCCATGCTTTTTCAGACCCAGGCCAGCTGGCCTTAGTGAGTTCCCAATAGAACATCCCCATTGTCTCAGTGTGTGGGTGCTTTTTTAGACAGGGTGCCATTCTAAAACTCACTCTGTAGACCAGCTGGCCTCAAATTCACAGAGACCCTCTGGTCTCTGCCTCCCGAGTCTGGGAGTGCAATGTGTGCCACATCCTATAGCTCTCCACTCTTGGATTCACTTTGTCTTGCCTTGCTGTGTTACAGGTTTGTCATCATTCGAAGGGAAAAGTTGATATTGGGTCACATGGAAAAACTGAAAAACTGTTCCCGACCCAATGAACTTGATCCAGAGAGTCTAAGATGGACCCCCATTTTAATTTCTAATGCTGTGGTTTCTGAAGAAGAGCGGGAAGCTGAAAAGGAGGTAATGCTGTACTCCGTTATCCTAAGGTGTGACTTTAGTCTTGTAACTTGCTTAAACTACGTCTTTGTCATCATCGTAAAAGCTTAGTTATATAGACAGAGCTTATAAAACGATAAAGCACTAATTTATCCTGAGTGAGACATAATTCTATTGAGTATGAAAAATGAGACATTTTCATTGATCACAAAGCATCATTTCACAGTGGCAGCATGGAATCAGATCAGATTTGGTGCTGAGCTGCAGTGCTGCTCTGTCAGTTGATTCCAGGTGTTTAGGAACCTGCTTGGAATGCTCCGTGCCAGTGAGCATGTAATGTAGTGATAAAGGACTCGAATCAATTCGCTGCATCATTTATACTGCTAAATATCCCATGAAATCCAGTCACCTTAGATTTGTTATCCTGACTGGTGCAAAGGGTCCTGAGATGATACGGCTCACATTTGCTCGGCCAGCTGACTGTCCCCTTCAGAACTCACTTAGAGACCCTTTCCATTGATCCCGGAGGCTCCAGCTGTGTAACTACCCTCTCACCAATCACCATTTTGCCCCCTACCCCACCCCAGGCTGAACGACTAATGGAACAAGCCAGCTGCTGGGAAAAGGAGGAACAAGAGATCCTGTCGTCTAGAGTTAACAGTAGGCAATCACCTGCAAAAGTACAATCGAAAAACAAATACTTGCATTCTCCAGAGAGGCGGTCAGTGGCAGGGGAGCGAGGACAGCTGTTAGAGCTGTCCAAAGAGAGTAGTGAGGAAGAGGATGAGGAAGAGGACGAAGAGGAGGACGAAGAGGATGAAGATGAGGAGGAAGAAGAGACATCTCCCCCGCGGTTGACCAAACCACAGTCAGTCTCCATTAAGAGAAAGGTGTGTGCGTTGGGCTTTTCACACCGTCAACTGTGTCAAGTCTAACTCACTTTTGCAGTGTTCTTTAGTTTCTGTTTCACTCTCTGTCGGTATACTTCATATGTTTGCTGTCTCACTGATCCATGTCATAATCATTTATCTTACAGTTGTGATTGTGTTTCCTGCAGTTAGCACTGCCATCTGCTGGTCTGCAGGACAAGAGTAAACCCAGTCATGATAACCAGGAGGGCACCTCAGAGAGTACATACATAACCACCCTTCAAGGCCTGAGGGAGTCAGATTCAACAGGGTCACATAATTCACTGGAGAAGCAGCCACATCTCAAAACTCCAAGCCAGTGCTCCTGCCTTTAATGTCCCTTACTCTCATATAGAATTGCTCGGTATTTCGTACCCTTGATTTTGCTGCTGCTGCTGCTGCTTTGCATGTAGGCAACTACTCATTAGTAGTTTTTAATTTCTCCAGATTACACCAGCTCGTGCCCAGTGACACAGAAAGTGGAGCATTGATTTTTGTCTGTAGGCAATAGTTCTCCCATATCTGCTTGTCTGTCTGTGGCATGCAGCAGGGCCAGATACTGTTAGGCTAGCCATGACAAGTAGTGATAATGTGGTACAAGTGAAGGCTCTGCCCACGGCTGTCCTGAGAGATGTTTGTCAGGCAGTTGCTGGTCTGACCCCACAGATGGATGTAGCAAAGGGGAGCATTCCATGAAGTGCACTTCTGGCCGCTGCGCATTTTGATTTCTTAGACAGAGAATGCATTCGTGTATTATGAGTATAATGAGAGGACTCGATGTAAAAACATGAACAACTAGAATGATCCAAGGAATGGCATGGGCCACTAATGTCCATATGGATTTAACCTGAAGGGAGTCAGCTCTGTATTGGTTGCACTTGTATCTGGGGAAAGTCTAGTTGCTGAGGGAGGGTAAGAGGATGAAGGGAATTAATAACAACAAATGTCAAATTACTAATGTGGTTAAATTTTAGAATTATTAATAGGTCTAAATGTGCTCTTTAAGAATATTAAAAGCAAGCCGGGCGGTGGTGGCGCATGCCTTTAATCCCAGCACTCGGGAGGCAGAGGCAGGCAGATCTCTGTGAGTTCGAGGCCAGCCTGGTCTACAAAGGAAGTTCCAGGACAGGCTCCAAAGCTACAGAGAAACCCTGTCTCAGAAAAAAAAAAAAAGAATATTGAAAGCATTAAAAATGTATGATGCAGTAATTCTTTGGTACTGCTTGGAGGTAGTGCCCTTGCCCCTCACCGTGTTGGGAATGGAGCAAGTACCTTGTACGTGAGAGGTAAGTGCTCTGTCAGTGAGCTACACCCTGGACCTAAAGCCCAGCATTTGTGTAAATATAGTGATCCCTCAAAGAGTAGTTCCATCAATTTCATGGCTCATTGATACATATCTTAGCATCGAATCTGCCTGTTCCTTTATTTAAATTTTGTATCATAGATACTTTTTTCTTGGAAAGATAGCTTATCATTGCAACCATGGGAAATCATTTGTTTCATTATCTTACACAGAAAGATTTTATCACTTTTTTAGGTATCTTCCTTATCAAAATAGTATATAAAGTTAATTGCTCATATCCCAGCAGCCACCAGTCTCTAACTCTTGTTTTCTAACTGATGAAGTAATTGTTTCTTCAAGTGCCCTTTCATTTCTGGGGCAAGGAGGTTTCCTATAGTGCTTGTCATGCAGTTAGTAGGTGATGGGTGGTTGACCTCATAGCTGATTACTGCAGCATTCATAAAAGCACTGTTTATAGAAACAGTCTCTGATGTGCCAGATATTGAGGCTGGCAAGTGCCGCTTAGAAAGTACACGCTAGAAGAGCAGTGCTCAGCTTGACAGTCTTCAGTCAAGCTGCTAGGTGCTCTCTCTCGAAGCCCCTGCTTGAGTAAACAAGTGTTTTATTTGGAAAACCCTTGCCTGTGTTCTTGGCGCCCAAGAGGGATGTTAAACATCAAATGGAAGGTTAAGTACAAAGGCATTGCAGAAGTCCTGACAGATAAGACTTCCAGGCACACTCAGGGCTTTGCTGCATGTCGCCTCAACCATTTAATTTCTCAGGAGCACTTATGTATTATGTTTGGAATTAATTTCAGAGGCCGTTTGTAGTAAAGAAGAAAAGGGGTCGTAAACGCCGGAGGATCAACAGCAGTGTGACAACCGAGACAATTTCTGAGACAACTGAGGTACTGCACGAGCCCTTTGACAACTCAGATGAAGAGAGGCCCATGCCGCAGCTGGAGCCTACCTGTGAGATCAAGGTACAGGAAGAGGGCAGGAAGCCAGTTCTGAGAAGAGCGTATCAGCATCAGCCAGGGAAGAAAAGGCAGACAGAGAAAGAGGAAGAAAAAGACAATCATCTCTTCAAGAATGCTGCCCTCTGCAGAAGTAAGTGGAGGCTCGCACAGGCTTTAGCCACTGATGCCCACAGGCTGAACCAATGCATCTAAAAAGGGTCAACCCTTCTTTTCTCACTCACAATGGCTCAGCCTTTTTTCCTTTTAATGGGGTTTTGTGTTAGACGTCGTCTCTAAACTAGAACATACCTCTTACTCTGTAGAAATTGGCTCATCCTCAGAAGCTTTGAAGTAAGAAACACAGTGCAAGTTTCTTGCCGCCCATCTGTGGTTTTCTACCTATTAGTGTTTTGGCGTCAGGGTGCATGTTGCCAGTGTGCAGTTCTCCTTTCCTTGAAGACAGCTTCCCATGCACAGGGTGCATCTTGCCACTCTGCAGTGCCCAAAGCCCACTGTGGTCCAGAGGCATCTCAGCTAACCTGTGGCAGCCTTGCTAATATGGGGGCACAGAAATCCCATAGACAGGCTTTTCTTTGAAGTTGACAGGGACACCCTCTTTCCCCATCCTCTACAAACATACCAGACATCAATGAATGTCTTTGATGCCCTGTTTAAAGCGTCCTTGGCCCTGTTAGCACAGGTACTCCCAGATGAATGATGAGGATTTGTGGGACAGCCTCTCAATAGCTGGAAAGCTGAAATGACTCTGTCCAAATCTCGCTGCAGCCTAGGGAAGAGCCAGCTCCTTTCCCTGAGAACCACAGGAGTTGCTGTCTGTAGCTGGTGTTAGGAACTAGCCAGTACCTCCTTGACTTCTTTAGTGAATATCTATAGTTCCCCTTTTCATTGTTTTTACATTTCTTCCTTTTCTCTTTTAAAGACAGTCTCTCAGTGTGTAACCCCAGCGTGCCTGGTAACCAATATATAGACATCCTGGCTTCAAATTTAGAAGTCAGTCCTCCTCTGCCTCCCAGGTGCTGGGATCGAGGGTGTACACCACCATAACTAGCCCCACCACTCATTTTGGGGACAGTGTATCTCACTTTTACTTGGAACTCAACCTGTTTGAACTAGCCTTTTTCCCAGTGAGCCCCCAGGATCTGTCTGTCTTTGGCACCTCAATACTGAGGCTACTAAGGCTCCAGGCATGAGGCACCCCACCCAGTCTTTGTATGGGATCAAGGGATCTCAACTCAGTCTGCATGACTGTGTGGCAAGCACTTTACCCATAGGAAACAAACTGCCAGGAGAGACCTTTCCAGGTGTGGAGACAAGCTAACTTCCACGTCTGGCTGTCTGTAGAAGCCTGGAGATGAACTGTCACTGCCTCTCTTCTCTGCTTTGTGTTCTTTACCCTTTGTGCACATTCTGCCAGCTTTGCTCCAGGATCCTCTCTTTCTGGAAGGTGATTATCAGAAAACTCAACTTCTCATTTAGGGATGCATCCCTATAGCAGCTGTAGGATCAGTGGCACAGAGAACACAAATGTGGGCACAAGCACTTGCTGCCAAGCCTAACAGCCTGATTGTTAATCTCCCATACTCACACGGTAGAGAGAGAAAACCAGTTCCTGAAAATTGTGCTCAAACTTACACACACTCACTCACATAAATGTAAAACACGAGTCTAAGGACATTGGCGTGGCTGATACTTGCCATTGTGAACAGAAAGGGAATGCTCTGAGCATCCTTAGAAAGCTGACCAAGGCCTGGAGCTCAGCACTTGTACAGATCCTGTATCATATGCGTGTCCTGTGGTCAGTGCGGGAGATGCCTGGAGGGAAGTCTATGTGCGGTTATTTTATTATTTAAATGACATTGCTGCTTCTGGCATCTCTTTCTACCTTCTGGCTTCTACTACTGTTCATTTATATTCTCTAAAATACTTTGTTGGTTTTGGGGTTTTTGAAACAAGGCTCACTTTATAGCCCTGGCTGTCCTGAAACTCACTATGTAGACCAGGAACCTCCATACCCAGCTAAAATTGTGTTTCTAATAAGAATGTCACTCTTTATACAACTTTCCCTTTAGATTGACCACTGATTCTTGATTTGATTCTTTTTGTTTGTTTTGTTTCATTTTTCAAGACATGGTTTCTCTGTGTAACAGTCCTGGCTGTCCTAGAACTTGCTTGGTAAACCAGGCCGGTCTCAAATCACAGAAACCAACCTGCCTCTGCCTCCCAAGTGCTGGGATTAAAGGCGTGTGCCACTGCTACCCAGCTTGATTTGATTCTTAGTCTCCTAAAGATGTTAAGGCCTGGGTATTTTATGTGTGTGTATTTACTCATATGTATATTTGTTTTCTGTATTTGTATAAACAAACAATCATATTTCCATGTACATGTAGGGTGCAGAAGAGTAGGTTTCAGAATTGCAGCTAAAGTTCAATTATGTACACTCTGTTTCTAATTGTCAGAACTGTTTATCAATTTTACTGTCTCGTAACCTGTAGTGCGCAGCTCTGCTCTGCTCCAGGACTCAGCCTTCTAGAAAAGTCAAGGGCCCATGCTGTCCATAAGCATGATGATCAGCTGACCAATGAAATGAGTGGATAAGCCACAGAAGGGCAGCTGGTGGTCAGAGATCACTCAGGTGCCAGGGCTGAGTCACTGTTCAGCCATGGATGCTGGCGGCAGAGGGGCAGCAACCATTCCAGCCCCTCAGTCTCTCTTACATTCCACAGCAAACTGATCCCAAATATACTGTGAACAGAATAGCTGATAAAAAAAAAAAACAACTTTATTTTAAATGTTACAGTAATTGAATTGTAGGTTGTATCGTTCATAAATCGTGAATGACATTTATGATGAAGATTACAGATGCAGTGTTGTGTGCAGTTACTTGTCACTCATTTGCTTCATACACAGGTATGCTTTTATGTCTGAGGCTGGAGAGATGACTCAGTGGTTAAAAGCACTGGCTACTCTTCCAGAGGACCCATGAATGTGGGTTCTACCCCCAGCACCCACATGGTGGCTCACAGCCATCTGTAACTTCAGTTCCAGGGGGATCTGATGCCCTCTTCTGGCCTTCTTTGGTACCAGGCATGCACTTGGTGCATAGATATACATACAAGCAAAACACCCATACATATAAAATAAAAATAAATAATTCTGAAGAAAAAAAGTAATGTCACCTGAGATCATTTAAATCTAGTAAATGTCCACAAAGAGGTGGTCTTTCCTCGGCTAGGACATTGGTCCTCTTCATTTTCCCCGGGCAGTGATGATTTGAATATAAACCAGCATTACTCCCATCCCGCTCGATTTCCAGATTTGTTGAAATTGGGTTTTGGTTTGGTTTGGTTTTTTTTTAAAAAAATATTGTGGAACTCCCTGCTTTTACATCATAGAATGTCATTTACCTTCCTAGGTCTAGGTTACTCAGCTTGGTCTACGCCACGATATTCTCGATTATCTTTCCCATCATCTCTTAAGGTGCTAAATTGAAAGCTGTGCTTGCTAATAAATGTAGAGCTGTGTGTCAGGTTGTGTGTGGTTATACTTTCTAAACTTGTGCTTTTCTCTCTTTTTGTCTCTTCATTAAGACGACATGGATGATAATGCAGAATGCTTGAAAGAAGGCAGCAGAGACAGTTCTGAAGCCCTGAAGTGCAAACATGCATGGCCCAAAGGAACAAAGCGAGGGCTCTCCAAGTGGAAGCAGAACAAGGAGAGGAAGACGGGGTTTAAACTGAACCTGTACACCCCACCGGAAACACCCCTGGAGCCAGACTACCAGGTGGCAGTAGAAGAGCAGAAGGAGGTCTCAGAAGACAAGAGCAGCCCTGTGGGAACAGAGCAGGAGGTGACAGAGGCCCTGGAAACACTGCTGCCGCAGGAAGGGAACAGAAAGGAAGAGACAGGCGCACCTGTGAGTCCTTGTAAATCACCAAGTAAAAAGGTAGATGAGGACCTCATCAAAGGTGAGGAGGAAGAAGAGGAGGAGGAGGAGGAAGAAGAGCGAGAGGAAGAGGAAGAAGGAGGAACTGCAGAAAAAGACCAAGATGATGCTGAAAGTAAAGAAAAAGAACCAGAAATCTGCATGGAAAAAGATCCTGTGCATCTGGATGATCACGAGGAGGAGGAGGAGGAGGAGGAAGAGCCATCTCACAATGAGGACCATGATGCGGATGATGAAGATGACAGTCACATGGAGAGGGATGACCTCCCAAAAGAAGCCTTCAAGGATGCGCTAGAGAGCCAGGAAGCTTTTTTAGACCTTAGTGTTCAACCTGGTCATTCTAACCCTGAGGTCCTTATGGATTGCGGCGTAGATCTTGCAGTTGCATGTACCAATGAGACGAAAGAACTTTCTGGGGACACTGGAACTGCACCCGAGTCTGATGAGGAGCCCCCAGAAGACCAGACTCAGAAGCAGGACCAGAAGAACAGTGATGATATCAATGAGGAGCTCAAAGAGGGAGGCACAGCCCCTGTGGAAATTGACTCTGAGACCGTCCAGGCTGTTCAGTCTTTGACCCAAGAAAACAGGGAACACGATGACACCTTTCAGGATTGTGCCGAGACTCAAGAAGCCTGTAGAACCCTGCAGAACTATACACATACAGACCAAAGCCCTCAAATTGCCACCACTCTGGACGAATGCCAACCTTCAGACCACAGCCCAGTTTCTTCTGTCCATTCCCACCCTGGCCAGTCAGTTCGTTCTGTCAATAGCCCCAATGTCCCCGCCCTAGAGAATAGCTATGCCCAAATCAGCCCCGATCAGACTGCCATCACAGTGCCGCCTCTGCAGAGCATGGAGACCAGCCCCATGATGGATGTGCCGTCAGTCTCAGATCACTCACAGCAAGTCGTTGACAGTGGCTTTAGTGACCTGGGCAGTATCGAGAGCACAACGGAGAACTACGAAAACCCAAGCAGCTATGACTCAACCATGGGTGGCAGCATCTGCGGAAACGGCTCTTCCCAGAACAGCTGCTCCTACAGCAGCCTCACCTCTAGCAATCTGACGCAGAGCAGCTGTGCCGTCACCCAGCAGATGTCCAACATCAGCGGGAGCTGCAGCATGCTGCAGCAGCCCAGCATCAGCTCCCCTCCAACCTGCAGCGTCAAGTCTCCCCAAGGCTGTGTGGTGGAGAGGCCTCCCAGCAGCAACCAGCAGCTAGCTCAGTGCAGCATGGCCACCAACTTTACCCCACCCATGCAGCTGGCTGACATCCCCGAGACCAGCAATGCCAACATTGGCTTATATGAGCGAATGGGTCAAAGTGATTTTGGGGCTGGGCACTACCCACAGCCATCTGCCACCTTCAGCCTTGCCAAACTGCAGCAGTTAACGAATACCCTTATTGACCATTCATTGCCTTACAGCCACTCTGCTGCTGTGACTTCCTATGCAAACAGTGCCTCTTTGTCCACACCACTAAGTAACACAGGGCTTGTTCAGCTTTCTCAGTCTCCACACTCCGTCCCTGGGGGACCCCAAGCACAAGCTACCATGACCCCACCCCCTAACCTGACTCCTCCTCCCATGAATCTGCCACCGCCTCTTTTGCAGCGGAACATGGCTACTTCAAACATTGGCATCTCCCACAGCCAAAGACTGCAAACTCAGATTGCCAGCAAGGGCCACGTCTCCATGAGAACCAAGTCGGCATCTCTGTCACCAGCCACTGCCCCCCATCAGTCACAAATCTATGGGCGTTCCCAGACTGTAGCCATGCAGGGTCCTGCACGGACTTTAACAATGCAAAGAGGCATGAACATGAGTGTGAACTTGATGCCAGCGCCGGCCTACAACGTCAACTCTGTGAACATGAACATGAACACTCTGAATGCCATGAACGGGTACAGCATGTCCCAGCCAATGATGAACAGTGGCTACCATAGCAACCATGGCTACATGAATCAAACACCCCAGTACCCTATGCAGATGCAGATGGGCATGATGGGGACCCAGCCATATGCCCAGCAGCCAATGCAGACCCCACCCCACAGTAACATGATGTACACGGCCCCGGGACACCATGGCTACATGAACACAGGCATGTCCAAACAATCTCTCAATGGGTCCTACATGAGAAGGTAGGCAGCCTGGCAGCCCACAGAGCCCGCTGGGCCGCACTGTTGGATTGATCTGCACAAATACCTTTGAAGAGTACGATTTCAAAACCAGCATTGGTGTGAATGCAAAAACATTGTTGGCACCATTTATTTAAAAAAAAAAAAAAAAAAGCTGTAAGCAGCAGAAAGCCTTATACAAGTTGTTTTTCTTTTTTCCTTTTTTCTTTTTTGGTACCTTTGTTTCTGTTACTTTTCTATAAAATCCTCTGCAAAGGAAGGCCTCCCTTAGGACTACGGTTAGGGGCAGCCACTCTTGGTGCCTGCTTCCCTTAAACAGTGTGGATACAAGCCCCTCCCCAGATCACCTGTTTTAATATTGTACCCGGAGCTTTTTTCCTTCCTTGTCAACTCCATGTAAATGCCTTTAGCATTTCAATTACTGTATATTTTGTTTAAGGTGACACTTCAGCATGCCGCTAATGTCTTTGTTAGTGACAGTGCATTTTGTAGTACTGTACAAGTGTTGTGCTAACGGTAAGCCATTTCTTAAGTTTTTTGCCTTGATTAGGGTACCCTAATTTGAGGGTTTAAAAAAAAAACTCTATTTTTGTTAATTATAAAACTGTAAAGAGCTATCAGAGCTGTCCCCATCTGGTTAGTCAAGGGGGTTATTGCTAACTGTTCGGTGTAAAGTTGAGACCCTTTTCCATTCTGGTGGCAGGTTCCTTTGGGGGAAGGCAGCTTTCTGTTTTATAAATGCACACTTCTGTTTATTGAATGAAGCATATCTCAGTATTTATCTGTCAGGTTTTGAAGCATTTCATATATGTCCAAATACTTGGCAGGATTAAAAAATAGTGAATTTGGTGTAAAGTTGCTATTTTATGGAAATGTCTCTACTTTACATTTTCATTCCATCTGTAGATTTTTCTATCTTTATAAAATATTGGAGTTATTTTTTAAGGAGAAATAGAGGAGTAGCTTGTGAATAGCTCAAACTAAGCTTACAAATCGCATGTAAAAAAGCAGAAAAGTTATTTGTGTCTGTTTATATTGCTTCCTTTTGTAGCCTTTGTACCTATACAGGTGACAGTGAGGGCCAAGCAGAGGCGCGACCTTGTATAAAATAGGAGCCAGCAGCACTCGCGTATTTATCTCTTCTCTTTTTAGTCAGTTATTTCAAAAAAAGAAAAAACAAAAAAAGCTGTACATTTTAACATAAAATAAATTATGATGAGCCATTTTTAGCCTCTTGTGTCCTGTCATATTGTGATTGATGGAGGATGCCAGCGGAACTGTCATCTACCACATCTGGAACACATACACATCTGGGGAAATAAATTATTTAGTGTAAATTTGAGTTAGGAGACTTTTCTGATTTGTTTTGACTTTGGGGGAGGGGTTGGCAATAAATAAGAGAAATATCTAATAAAACCATCACATATACCAAATACCTATTTAATAAATTAATTTATAATGGATTTTAATGCTTTTCATGAAAGTTTACTTGATGCTGGTGCATACCTTCTGTATGCCAATCATTGTCTTTCAAATAAAGTGAGTTTGGTTTTTTCTTTTTGCCTTTGATCTTCATTTGCCCAGCACTCACAAGGCTATCCAGTTGCCTCATTTGTACCAGGTCTAGAAACCCGAGGGCCTGGTACCACACTAGCAAGCTGCTTTTTTAGAAGACTGCTATCACAAACACCCGATTTTCCTTTGAAAAGTGTGACAGCTTCACTCAGTTGTGAAGGACTGTATGGTCCCTTTAACATACACCACCCAAAGGTGAGTGTTTATAGACATTGCATGACCTTCAGACAGAGTTCTGACTGTCGGCTAAAACATTTTACTACTTGAACAACAAGTTGAGAAGTAAGCGCTTGGCTTGGCACCTGCGTGTGACTGACTCACTGAGTGTTTAAGGGCATCTACGTGCGGGCGCTCACAGTTGACTTGCCCACTGAGTGTTTAAGGGCATCTACATGCGGGCGCTCACAGTTGACTTGCCCACTGAGTGTTTAAGGGCATCTATGTGCAGGGCTCACAGTTGACTAACTCACTGAGTGTTTAAGGGCATCTACGTGCGGGCGCTCACAGTTCTGCAGACGTTGACACAAAGCGCAACATGGGCTCAGCCGGAACAAAAGGCCACCCCAATAGAAGAAGCCTGCGGGGCTCTGGCTTCCTGTTCTCACCATTGGTTGCTTCCAGTGCATGAATGGTGGGGATAGCATCCACATTTTACTTCTTGAGTTTTCTGCTCCTGCCAAGCCAGTGATGAAACCTGAAGATGGGGGGAAGGGGTCTTATAAGACCCTCATACGGGGCTGGTGAAGCAAAAGGGGAGCAGAATATGATTTGTGGGGAAAGGACATGCCAGCTGTCTTCTGAGTAGCAGATGATTGGGTGCAGTTTTGAGCCAATCAAATCGCTAGAAGGTTGGGAGTGGTTGAGGGCCCCAGCAGGACAGTGGACCACATATCTGGCAGGAAACTTGTTTCTGTCTAGGAACTCCACAGACACCCTTTTCCAGGTCCCTCCTTGGAACATTTATGTGCTAACTTTGTGCCTCCCTCTTGTGTTAAGAGTGTCTGGGGGCCAAGACACCCCCGTTCCCCTTGACAATCGCCTGTTAATCACAACCTTTGGGTTGTGGGAAGTCTGGGTCTCAGTGCTCTGTCCCTTGCTTGCTTCACAGTCCAAGCGATCTTTATGGATCAACTCCTAATGGCTGTTCCACACCCATGTGTTCCACGGGGTGCCTAGCATTGGTCCCAGAGTTCAAATATCCCTTAAGGAAATAGGCTTTGTAAGGAAAGAACTGTCTAGCTGAGTTGCCTGTTGAGCACCAGGCCTCGCTGGAAATGCCACACTGCAGATCCTGGGATATGGCTTAGATCCATAATTGCATACAGCTGCTCCTAGGCTGGTGGCCACTCATAGCGCACACCTATAAGACCAATAGTATGTTCCTCCTTTGTAGGAGCAGTCATCTGATGTCTCCCTGTTGGAAGTGATGACCCAGCATTGGCCAACAGCCCTCCCACACACTGGTCGGGAGGTGGAAGAAACACAGAAAGTTAATCGCCCCCAATTCACTCCACAAAAAAATTGTAAGCTGCGATCTCCCCAGATCACTGAATCAGCTCTCTTAAACACCAGCTGGAAGAGTCTGCTCTGTAGATGCAAGTTCCCTTAGAGGGAGCAAGCCTTACCTAGCCATTAACGGCAAGCACTGACGTACCAAGGAGCAGGCTCCTGCCATTGCTTTCTGCGTTGGTTTTCCTGCATCTTCCTCGTCCATCCCGACTGATCTGCAAGCCCCTGGCCAGCTACATCTTTTTCCTCTTTATCTCATCCAGTGTGATGACTTGCAGAAGACTCCCAGAACTTTATTTCCCTCCACTCATCAGCATCCCAAGTCAACACTAGAATCTCTACCCCTTTGGAACTTGCACTTCAAGGACAAGTTCCCCTGTGTCCTCAGATTTCCCCTCCTGCTGGGAGAGAAGATCATGAATTCTTTTTTGCATGTTTTATTTTTGTATTATATAGGGGTGTTTTTCCTGTACTGTGTAAATGTGCCAGTGCCCGTGGAGGCCAGAAGAGACATCGGATGCCCTACCTGGAGTTGTGAGTCGCCATGTGTGCTGGGAGACAAGCCTAGGTGCCCTTAACCGCTGAGCCAACTCTCCACCTTAGGTCTTGAATTAAAAGCCAGTGTGGGCTACTCAGTAAGCTGCTGTCTCAAGACCCTCCATCCAATAAAGGTTTCTCTGTGAGAAAAGAGGGTTTTTTTTTTTTCTATCAAAGGTGGCTAGCCCACTAAGAGCTAATATTCCCTACACTACTCCCACCTTGTAAAACTTTTACTTAAATCTGATCATCTCCCTACCCTGTCAAACTCTGAAGGAAAGGCCCGGCTGCATTCCTGGAACTTGACCATTTTCCTCTTCCCTACATTTCCTCCTCCTCGCCCGCTTTCCCTATTAGCCAGTCCAGGGTAGACTGTGAGGTCGAACCTCAGCCAGCGGAGAAGCCAAGCTCCCCCTGGATTAAGGATAAAAGATGAGTGAGTCCATCTTGGCCATCTGTGCAGCTTGCCAACCCCATTGGTTGAGGCCCACTTTTTGTGGTAAGAAGCAGCCTTGCCTGGTTACTTTCTGTTTCACTGCACAGTTGGAACCGAATTCTTTCCCAGCGCCATGTGTCTAGAGTGGCTTCACTGGTTCCTCATCTCCCATGTCCCACGTGGCATCTTAGTACCGTCTGCATTTTAAGCATGCTTTTGGCCTCTTAACCCAGGTTTGGAAATGTGCTAAGTCTCAATCATGCTTTTTAACCAAGTGAAAACATTGCTTATGAAGTCTTTAAACATTGTTGCTAACATTTCTGTGCCTCCTTTCTCTTAACACTAAGTCCCAGGAGTCACCAGGAAGAGAAGAGGCAGGCAACATTAGGTTTTCAGAGAGGTGGGGTGTGGAAGGAGGCACCGGGTCAGCGGCTCAGGAAAGCCTCCTCGTGGGGCTGTTTGTGCGCTACCTCGCCTACATGTGAGTTCACTAATGCAAGTACTTGGTAGAAATGGAAATACTGGCTTGTCTGGGCACTGCAAATGGATAACTAATTGAAATCTGAGTTCAGAAGGGGCCATCAGGATGCTCTGCTGTAAAGCCCAAGTAGGGACTACTCTGACCCCAGGTCCCTCTCCCAAGATCCTGTGGCTCCCAGGACACCAAAATCATCAAATGAGTCCGTCCTCGGTAGTTGTACTGCTCCAGAGAGTTGCCACTCCAGCCCAGCACCTCAGCTGAGCATGGTCTCCAGTCTTGTGTGTGTTTGCTTTCAACTTTGCGGCAATGTTTTGGTTTTTAAGTTTATTTTAAGACCCAATATTGTAGCTGTAAGGGAGTCTTGAGGTGATCCTCATGCCTATGTCAGCATTCTCAGGAGGGCCCCAACCATCCTAACCACAAGGTCCCAAATTACCAGTGATAGGAAATCAAAACAGCTACCCCAGATGTCACAGTGACGGCTTTACTCAGCTTCCCTGGGCGCCAGCGCTCCTCCTGCAAGAACATCCTCGTGGACACTATTAACACTGGAAACATGGGCCCCTTCCCGGCATCCCCAGCGGGCCTTAGGCCCTCTTGGCTCTCTCTAGAATGCCATCATTGGTGGTTCTCCACTGCTGCCCTCCTCTCTCTAGGCTCCATCTTCTCCGGGGTTCCTGGTTCTGGAAGCCACCACCCTGTTGTGCTGCTGTTTTCTTGAGTGAGGAATGACCATCACGGTGCTCACTTAACTCTCAAGAGAGACCAGCTCACACCCGAGCTCACCCAGCTGCCCTGCCCTGCGGATACTTCAGGGTGTGAGTAAAAAGAACCACCATTCCGTCCTTAATGCTAAAGGGAAAGAGGCATTCTGGTCCCCTAAAATTAAGTGTCTCCTGCCTCTCTTTTTCTCCCAAATTGTGAAGTTACACTCTTCCTTGTCCAGATTCACCACAACTCATCTGTGTGGTGACCGCTCCGACTGTGATGTAAGGAAGGGACTCCATGCCACCCTATACACACGCGTGTCCACACACACACATACACCTACACGCACACAGACGCACACATGTGCATGCGTATGCACACACATACACACAACACATAGGCCACCATGGATAAAGAAACATGGTTGCTCTGAGGCTTCCTCCTAAGTAGTAAAGCCTGTCTTGTAACATGGCTTGCCAGGCAATTTTCTGTGGTTAAAAAAATCAAGTTCTATTTTAAGTTATATTTTTATAAGAGCATGATTTTTTTCTTTTCAGAGCCAACTGTTTAATCACAACACAGTGCTCACACATTAAAAACAAAACAAAAAAACTCCCTCTCCACTTCGAACTTAAAGGACAGGAGACCACAGAGCAGCCCTCATCCGAAGCCAGTTCCCCTGCAGTTGTCCTGGCCCTTCCTGAGGAGGAGAACGGGACTTGGAGGCGACAGCTGCTCACCTTCCCTGTGTCCCATCTCCACGACCAACAAAGCTTCCGAGAAGGTGCCCATCAGCCTCCTGCTCTGGGTGCCAGGGTCTCTGATCCTCTCTCCAAGGGCCCCCCTACCACCCAAGCTCACGGTCCCCTGGCTCAGCCTGTCGCCGCTGCTTCACCAGCTGCTTGTCCAGCTCCCGGAGCTGCTTCAGGAAGCCCCGATTGGGCAGAACACAGCGGTTCTTAGCCACTTGTTGGATGGCATCCACCAAGGTCATGTTCTTGTGGATCATCAGGTAGGCCAGGACCAGGGTTGCTGACCGGCTTCGGCCCATGGCACAGTGAACCAGGATCTTACCTGCAGATGGAGGGGGACAGGAAAACCAATGCTGAACAGGATTAGGCTTCTTAACCCACATTCATTCTCTCTGTTGTCGATAGTTTGGATTGGGCCACAGCTCCCCATCTGCAAAATGGGGACACAGTCACTTGTCTCTTTCTTTCATAGGGGTGCTGGGAAGGCAGTTTGTGTCCAATAGACCTGTTTGCTGACTGGTGTGTGGTAGGATTGGTGAAATTACACCCGTTGCTCCGGAAGAGGAGAAGGCACCAAACTGGAAGCTTTTTCTTTTGTCTGTTTATTTAGTCGTGTTTACCAGGGTTCAAAGGTCAAAGCCTACTGCAGGAGACTGAGAAATCCCCTCCCACAGGGTTCCTTGACTCTCCAGAGCAACCGGTGCCCCTACCGATGCCCACTTCTTCCCAGAATCTGCCCAGCAAAGCGGATTTCCCCACACACTCTTTGTTCTTGACTCCCAAACCCACAAACTTTAGATTCCCCCCACCACCTCCCTTCTCTCCCCTTCTACTGTGAATGGAAGCCAGGGCCTTAAGCCTGCCGGACAACCATGGAACTACACTCCCAGCCTTCCAAAGACCTTTTCTCTATCTTGCTTGTTTCATTTAACAGTTTGCATGGGAGCTCTGTATATCAGTATATGAATAGTTCTCTTTTTTTCTTAAACCGCCCTCCTCCAACCATGCTGGGAATAAAACCCAAGACCTTACACATGCTACACACCCTCCAGCTATGCCCCAGGACAGTGCTTTTCAGAGCATGTGCCTTCTTTCTTCACTAACGTGGGAGGTCATATGCAGGGCCTTGCATGTGCGCAGGGCCCATTATTCCACTGAGCTAGACCCTCTGGCCCCTGCAAGTAACTATTTCCAAATATTTTAATTCTTTATATTTTTGGACGCGGCTTCCCTGTGTAACCCAGGATGGTTTCAAACTCAATATTGTCCTGCCTCAGTCAGTCTCCCAAGTGCCAGGATTAAGCAATTTAAACAGAATGTGCAGGGAGAGCCCAGGATTACCCTGGATTGACCATCCTGTCTGGACTGGCGGTTCAGGACAAGGGTGTGCACGCCTTTACATCTGTGTGACACCGTTGGCTGTGCCTGTGAATATGCCAGAGCTCCCACAGTCCCCAAAGGACTCAGGACACATGGGAGCCTGCTGACTCCCTTCTGCTCCTAACTGTCAGCTGGGTGACAAATGACAGACCTGCTTAGCCTCCTAAGCCTTAATTTCCTTAACTGTCAAGTGGAGGGGCAGAATCAGATCAGTAGTGAGGAAAACCAATCAGGATAAAGTCACATGGCCCATTAGGCTTTTAAACAGTGAAAATAAAGCAGTTTGTGTTATCATTTATAAAGAGCTGGTTGGGGACTGGACCCACGAGTGGTCACGGAGGCCTTGAAGCCTCGCAGGTCCCCCGGCAGGTGGCCTGAGGCCTCTGCTGGAGACACAGATACGCCATGCAGAAAGTTTGGGTGTAGAGTTTATTTAGTGGGTTATGGAGGGGAAAAGGAAGGGGAGAAAGGGGGGGAGAAGAGAGGCAGAAGCTGCCTCCCCAGAAGAAGGCAGACAGAGGAGTGGCAGTTGGGGGGGGGTTGGGAGTATGGGGGACTTGCCTCTTAAGGAGACAGGGTACCCAGTTGACAGACCAGGCCAGCAGATTACAGTTTGGGTTTCTTTGTTTCATTTGTTTGGATTTTTTTGAGACAGAGTTTCTCTGTGTTGTCCTGGAATTTGCTTGTAGATCAGGCTGGTCTTGAACTCACAGATCTGTCTGCCATCTGCCTCCAAAGTGCTGGGATTAAAGGCGTGTGCCACCACCAGCCAGCTAAACAGTGAAAGTAGATTTACTGTGTCTTGTGCCAGGGGCACAGGATGAACATCCCAACAACTAAAGCCAAGAAGCCCTTGTCTCCACGCTAGTTCTGGAGGGGTTTTTGTGGTGTGGTTTGCTGTGGTTTTAGACGGGCCATATGTATCCCAGGCTGGCCCTGAATCCACCGTGTACCTCATGATATTTTCAGCCACCTAATCCTCCTGCCTCCACCTCCAGGGTTCTGAGATTACAGGCACACATCATCATACCCTGCTAATAGTACCTTTAGACGTTGACTCTTTCAACTGTTAACACACATAACTTTGTCCTCATGACATTCACAAAGGCAATGGTGCCTTAGTATGAAGGATGTCCCAGGTGTCAGTATGCCAGTAATCACTGCTAAATCCACCACCACACCCTGGGGAGGGGGCAGCCAATTCCCTTGAGAATGTCGAGAATATTTTCAATGCAACAGTAAAAATGAAGTTTTATCAAATTTCAGCCCTGGGGTACACTTCATGACATATACACAAAGCACTCTGGAATGCATACAACTAATATTTGTCTTTGAAGGAGAAACAGTATGTCTGGTGGGCATCCAAACTTAAGTATTTGGTAGCACTCTTCTCAGAAGTGAGTGAGCAAGGCCCAGTTGTGGGGCACGTGCCTGTGGTGGCCCAGCACTCAGAGGCAGAGGCAGAAAAACTACTGTGAATTTGAGGACTGCTTGGTTTATCTACTGAGTTATCCAGGCCACCTAAGGCTACCTATCTGGAAATTAAAAATAAATAGATAAAGTGAGCAAAGGCAGTCTGTCATTTCAAAGAAACTGTGATGTGTGTGTTGTCAGGGATTTTAGAATTCTAAAACTCCATCTAAACCAGGATGCTGAGTTTCCTAATCCTCCAAGAGTCTCCCATTCGGACGGGTGTCACATACCTCCCACTGCAGCACTCAGGAGGCAGAGGCAAGAGGATTACTGCAAGTAAAAGGCCAACCAGGGCTACACGGTGACCCCTTCTCAATAACAAACCAAGCAGGCAAATAAACAAGAGCCCTAAAGGGCTGGAGCTGGTGCTAGGAAGAAACTCGGCGTGGAACCATCAGCAGTGTGCGGTGAAGGCAGCAGGGCTGGAAAGGCCCACAGAATTTGGCAAACCATAATTTTTGAATGCCAAGTATAGAACTTGTGACTTGTGACTACAGAATTGTGGCAAATGAGTCGTTCAAAGTGCAAGACTGGCCGGCAGGTTTGTTTTTGTTTCTAAGATAGGGTTTTATGTACCCCAGGCTGGCCTTGAACTCCCTACATAGCTGAGAACGGTGTTCAGTTTCTGATCCTCTTGCTTCTTCCCCTTCAGTGCTGGGATTATAAGCTATGATGTTCAATTTACAGGGTGCTGGAGATCCACCAATCCATATATTATTTTTAATGAATATTTGAAATTTTTCAGTTATTTTCAGTGGAGAAAGCTTTGATAGATATTACCTATACATAGAAAGCCTTTAAGTCTCCACTGTTTTTTAAGAGTGTAAAATGTTCTGAAACCTAAAACTGTGAGAACCAGAGATCTTGATGCTGTTCAGGCCAATACCACCCACATCCACAGCTATGGTGCACACGTGGCCAGGTCCCACAGGTCTCCACTTGGTGGCGCTCTAGAGCCCACCCAGTACACTCACTGGCCAGGACTCATTTCAGCTTTGACTTAAAACTCATTGTCATTGTCCCTGCTTTGCGACTGATGGGGAACAGGTTTAGGAAGTGAATGTCTTGTCAGATGTCACCCACAAGGCCAATGCCACAAGGAGCAGCTTAATGCAAAATGTGTTTGGGAGGCCCTCGCTGTGTGCCACTGTGCTCTGAGGTTTGGCTTCTCTTCTCCCTCTGTGGTGAGCATTTCCTATGGCTGTGGGATTCTCTACTGAGGTCCAACGGGTTGGGGTGTCTGGAGCTGTCTGTCTTCCCACCTCACAGCCTGATGGCTGGAGAGAAAACAGAAAGTTCTTGTGGACATTTTCTGCACAGGCACAGTTCTCTGTCCTTTTCACACCTCTCACCCCACAACCCCGCTGTCCTCATGGGACAAATCCCAGGACAGCCACTGTTGCGGGAGGTCCTTCCGCCCCTCCAACCAATAGCTGCTGTGATACCAGCCCATTGGGGCATGGTCTCTCTCCCTTTAAAAAAGCGGCTACTTCCTCTGCTCTCTCTCTTCACTTCCTGCTCCACCGGCGACTAGACTCCTTCCTGGTTGCGCAGAGGGCTGTTGTCTGGGACTGTGATCTGTAAGTTTTTTCCTCTTTAAATAAATAGCCCCCTTTTAATCATAATTCCAAACTGGTGTGGCCTTGTTCGTGACTTACGCCTTCAAGCCACAAAGGCCAGAATAAGACAACATAAGAAACAAAAGAATCCCTGTGTGGAAGGCACCCCTTCCACACAGTTTTCCTATCTCACTCCCCCTCGGTT
>NW_026068145.1:1165666-1182554 GCF_014885135.2 Alexandromys fortis | reverse complement strand
CTCTCTCTCTCTCTCTCTCTCTGCTCTTTTCCCCTTTTCCCTCCCCCCTCCCCGCCATAACCCACTAAATAAATATCCAACCTCACTCTGCATGGCATGCCTATCCATGTCTCTGTCTCGCCCACTGTGTGGCTCCCTGCCCAGGACCTGCAGTGTGGTCATCTGTCTGTCTCTCGTCATGAGACTGGCTGCCCTGTTGAGGTCTCTCACCCACCACAGAGCTCCCTGCCTGGGACTGGCTGCTCTCGGGACCCCGCAGCCAGATGCCCGCCACCACTTAGGGACCATAACACCATCTACCCAATGGAATATTACAGGTAGAGGCCACCTGGCCACTGGCCAGCTCTGTCCATAGCTAAAGTGATTCTTTCTCTCCTGTCCTAACTAAAGACTTGTGATAGATGACAGCTGTAGCCCATAGCTTTTAAGGAACCTGAAGTCTCTGCTGGTCTTAGGTGCCCCTGGGCTCACCACTTTCCTGTCCCCAGAACCTCATGGTGCTGTTCCTTCTTGGCTCTGAGGCTCTGTCAAGTGGACTGTTGAAACCCAATGTTGGTGGGAAACTGCTGCGGTGAAGGAGGCTTGTTCCCAGTACTTGCCTGAACTTCAAGAAACCAGGAGGCTTTATGACTGTGCTACCAGCCCTAGCAGGGTCCTGAGGTAGGCAGTGCTGTTAGTACCAATGTTTTCTAGTTCAATTCAAAGATGACTCATAGGTGACCTCGCTTGCCCTGGATATTCTAGTCCTTTCAAGGTTGTTCGTTTGTTTGTTTATGTGCTTTTGAGATGGGGTCCTGCTACATCACTGGGGCCTGGCCTTGGACTCTCAATCTTCCTACCTCAGCCTCCTTGCCCTAGAGTCTCACCAATATGCCTAGTGCACCAATGTGTGCACCAATAGTGGCTATACACTTGACGTATTTTATTATAGTCAATTATCACAGCTACCTAGTGGCTTCAGTGAAGTTATCATTGCAATTCTACACATGAGGTCACTGAAGGGTGTGCAGAGAAGTGGCTTGTCCCAGTCTCAGCCAGTGAGTGGTAGGTCGTGTTCTAAGGCCAAGCCGTGTGACACCAGAGCTTGGGCATTGCTCTGCAATGCTGCCAGTGTGTGTGCACCAGATAAACATTTTACAAATAATATGTACCTTTGCTACATGCAATCTGTGCTATTATTGTCTATTCTTTCTCTATTCAATCAAAAAAAAAAAAAAGAAACAAAAAACTAAATACTGGGCACATCTACCATATTGATTTTATGACCTACTAATATTTTGTAATCTATGCCTGAAAAATGCTGGCTTCGATGAAATATTTACTAAAAGAGAAAATGCTATCATTATAAGGAGAAATTCTAAATTCAGAATTTCTAATGCATTTAGCTGGGCATGGTAGCTCAAACCTATAAAACTGAGATATCACAATTATCACAAATTTGAGATATGAGGCCAGCTTGGTTTACAGAGTAAAATCTTTTCTCAGAGAAAAAAATTTCTGCCACATCCAATTGCTTGTTTTCAGTGGTGTCTGAAAAGTGAGTTTCTGTCACTCAAATCAGCGGCCAGTGCAGTGAGATGGTTCCCTGGGTAAACTGCTCACTGGGCAGGATGATAACCTAAGGGCTATCCCAGAACCCACGTGGTAGGAGAACCAACTTCTGCAAGTTGTCCTCCATCCTCAACAGGTGTTCACTCCTGTGCACACATCACAGATACATGATGATGATGACAACGACGATGATGACAATAATGATGACGATGATGACAATGATGATGATGACAACGATGATGACGATGATGATGACAATGATGATGACAATGACGATGATGACAATGATGATGACGATGATGACGATGATGACGATGACGATGATGACGATGATGACGACGATGACGACGATGATGACGATGATGACGATGATGATGATGACGATGATGATGACGACGATGATGATAATGATGATGACAATGACGATGATGATGACGATGATGACGACGATGATGACGATGATGATGACGATGATGATGACGATGATGACGACGATGATGACGATGACGACGACGATGATGATGACAATGATGATGATGATGATGACGACGATGACGATGATGATGACGATGATGATGATGACGATGATGACAACGACGATGATGACGATGATGATGATGACGACGACAACGATGCTGCTGCTGATGACGACAATGATGATGATGACGATAATGATAATGACGACAACGATGATGATGATGAAATGTCTAGAAAGGCATACCTGCCAAGCCTGTGACCCACAAACCCTACCTGCTGTTCATGCCTGTGCACCCTCATCAGCACCACCTTCCTTGGGTTTAGGGACTGCCTTTGCCTGTTCCCCACTCACTGGCTTGGAATACAGGGAGAAAGACTTCCTACTTCATCCAAGAGATGGAAAATGTAGAGGCCTTCAGAGAAGGCGGACAAGGTGTGAGTCCAGCAGAAAGGAAGGGGATCTTATAATACTTGGGGACAATATGGCCTGGCTACAGCTTAGACACACCAGAGAACAAAACTCCTGCCAGAAAGATGATTTCATCTATAATCATACCCACGTGGTCTGTAGTGTGCATTCGTGCATGCATGAATATGTGCATGCAAATGGAGTCCAAGGGTTAACCTCAGATGTTGTTCCTCAGGCACTGCCCATCTTGTCTTTTGTGACAAGGTCTGTCACTGGCTTGGAACTTGGCCCGTAGGCTCGGCTGGCTATGGGCCCCAGCCTGTCTCCAAATCCCCAGCACTGTTATTACGAGGGCAACATCATCACATCTGGGGTTTTGCTTGTTTGATTTATTTGTTTTTTTCACGTGTGATCTCACGGGAACTGAGATCCTCGGGTTTATACTGACACATTGTTCCAACTAAGCTGTCTTCCCGGCTTGGATTTATTTTCCAACTCTTTATTTGTGCTGAGACAGGGTCTCCCTATGTAGCTCTGGCTGGCCTAGAACTTGCTATATAGATCATTCTGGCCTCAAACTCACAGAAATCCATGTGCCTCTGCATCTTGAGTGCTGGGATTGCCTTCTTTCTCATCTCCTTCCACCCCAAGTCTAAACAGTGCACTACTGAGCAATGTTTGCAGTCCCTGTGATAGAATTTGTGAAGACTTCAAAAGTAGACCAGGGCCTGTTTAAGACAAAGAGTGAGTGCCAGGCAAGCTGTGGTATCTGGAGCAGGTGGTATCTGGCGTTTCCAGATCTCACTCTCTGTTAGATGCTCCAGTGTCCACCATGAGCATCCACACTAGGCTCCCTCGCAGCACTTTGTCCTTTCCCCAGTGAAGAAGGTGGAGTTTATGTGTGTCAAATCTTTTAGCCAGCTTGCTTGCCTCCACTTCCATGATGATCGATGACTTTTAAATAACACAGTCAACATAGAGATACTCATGTGAAGAACAAATGAGTCTTCCATGAGGCTGGGGTGAGTGGAGGGCTCTTCCCTGCTAAGTGGATGCTGCCTCTGATTAGTTCTGTGACCCTGGGCACACCCCCTGGTTTCTCAGAGTCTGTTTTCTCAGCTACCAGGCAAGAGAGCAGACTAAGTTACTGCTCCTACCTAGCCACCATGATGGAGGTTTCCTAGTTCTTCCAGAAGGTCAAGTTGATATAGAATAGGGGTAGAAGTGGACCCCAGCGGCTGGTGACCAGCTGTGGGTATAGCTCCATGGCTCGACAAAAGATAATGTCCAAAACCAAACCGGATATAGTGGTATAAGCCTGTAATCCCAGTACCAGGTGAGGCAGGAGGATCCTGAATTCCAGGATAACCTGGGCTATGTAACAAGACCCTGTGTCAAAAACACAAAATAAAACATGATAAAAATGAGCCAGTTAGTGGTGGTGCACACCTTTAATCCCAGGTCTCGGGAGGCAGAGGCAGATGGATCTCTGTGAGTTTGAGCCAGTCTGGTCTACAAGAGCTAGTTCCAGGACAAAGCTACAGAGGAACCCTGTCTAGAAAAACGAAAGAAAGAAAGAAAGAAAGAAAGAAAGAAAGAAAGAAAGAAAGAAAGAAAGAAAGAAAGAAAGAAAGAAGAGAATCCCACAGCATATGCATTCCTGGGTTCAGTTCCCAGCATTATAAAACAATAGGATCAAATTAACAAAATAGCAGGGAGGGTGGGCATAACTGGCAGGGAGGGTGGGGTATAGGGCTGGATTTTGGGCTGGGACTTGCCAACAAAGGGCAAGAAAGGCAAGAGGGAAGAAAGAAAAATATAGTGATATTTTGTTTATGATCTAACAAATAGAGCTTATCTGATGATCACACTGGCCAGCCTTACAGACCAGGCAGTGGGTGCACACACATATATTCCCAGCAGGCACACTGGCCAGCCTTACAGACCAGGCAGTGGTGGCACACACCTTTAATCCCAGCAGACACACTAGTTAGCCACAGAGGCCAGGCAGTGGTGGTACACGCCTTTAATCCCAGCACTAGAGAGGAATGTAAGGCAGAATGAGACAGGAACTCGTTCTCTTTTCAGTTTGAAGATTTTGTAGAGGTAAGAGCTCTCTGGTGATTAGCTGCTTTGCTTCTCTGATCTTTCTGCTTGAACCCCAATATTAGTCATGCTACAGAGAAAGGCCTGCTTTGGGGCCAGACTGTCCATCAACACTTCTTACATCAGGAGTATAATAGGAAACATGCAGTCCAGGTCTGGCTCGGAAATGCCACAGCAGTGCCCCTTGGTGTTCCAGTGTGTGACTCGACACTATCAGGCCACCCCCTGCTTGTGGCAGACAGGTCCAACACCTGTCATCTGCTTCTCCTAGCGTCTGTGGCAAGTCTTGTGCTGGAGCCAAGCTAATGAGCCTCGGACCACTCAGGACACAGATGACAGCGGATGATCACGATGACATTTTTGTTTGCCCTCTGCCGGCACTTGAAATGTGAGCGGCATGATTGTAAAATCCAGATTGAAGGTTTTCCCTGGAAAGTCAGTTCTGCCATCAGTTCTGCCACACTGGCATCGATTCTCCCAAGAAACGCAGGTGGGGCTGAACAGCGGCTGCCCCCTTCAAAGGGAAACACAAGGCTGTCTTCACCCCACACCTCTATCCCACCGCCTCCCAGACAGCGCCGTCCATTCAGAGGACGCTCGGTTCTGAAGAGTTGACATTTCAGACCCTGGCTTGCGGAAGTCTTTAGACAGGCGAAATTCAAAGGTCACTGAGAATGGAGCCCAACCCCCCACCCTAACCCCAGCCAGCTTGTTTATGGGCACACTTCACCCAGGCGTTGTTTCCTGTGCGCTCTCTGACTTCTCTACGCACCCTTTCCCCTTGACCCGCCCTTTACTGGGTGCTGTCTTGCTCCTGGTCTAACACCAGCCTGATGCTTTCTTGCTCCAGAGCTTAAATCTTTTCCCGACTTGGCAGTGAGGGCAGCTTCTCAAACAGTGTCCTGGGATACTGTAACAAGCTTTCATGTGAGTATACCATACAAGTTCAAAGTCGGAATGTCTTTCTCTCTTTTCTTTTAGGACCGGAAACTTTACAGTGGTGAGGTGCACGTGCTGGCATAGTGCAGTTTCTCTCTGTCAAGTGCATCCGCGGGCCTCCTGCGCGCCAGGTTCTGCGCCAAGCGCTTTCCGGATCCCTCCGCTGCTCCTCATCCAGCTGCTCAAGGTTCATATCTCCATCGCTGTAGGAATCACTTCACTACGGAGTTTTGTGAGGAGAAACTGAACCCGGCCTTGTCTTGTCCAAGGCCTGTCAGGCCCCTTCCATTAACAGGGAGTTCTAAGACATAAAAATGGCAACTGAGCACATGAAACAGATATTGAAGGACTGGATTGCTGTACTGTGTCACCTGTCTGCCCCTCCCCCACACACAACCACAAATATGTTTTCCGTTAACTTCGAATACAATGAGGTGAATTTTATCTCACGGTGAGGAGTCAGTTCAGTTGCTTTTTTGATTCTGTGTGGAAACTCAGAATGTACAGAATACAAAAAACATCCGTAACTAGAATCACAAAAAGACAGCTCAGAAATGATACTCCCTCCCTCTAATGCAAGCGCACTGGCTCTGAGGTTGTTTTTCATTGCACAATGTCTTCTGGTCCAGACTGGTGACAAATTTTGTGGGTGACTATGACCGGCCGTGGGGCTAATGGTGCCATCAAGGTCCACGGCTGGCAGACTTGGCCTAGGCCTAGACCCAGGTTCTGAAGCAGGTCAGTTGGTCAGCGAGCCTTGGAATTCCGGCCTCTTGTGGCAACAAAGGCTTCTTTTCAGTAACTGGATACCCTGAGTTATGTGATGACTCCCACAGGGGTGTGACTCATGAGGCTGAAGTCAGGGCCCCGACTAGGCAGGTGATGTCCCTGTGGCCTCTGTGGAATGTACTGAAGCGCAGTAACTGCATATTGTCTTACCCTTGGTGCCCTTCTCTCCAAAATAGCCTTGGAACTCCCGCTGCAGTAGAGCAGCCAAGAGTGTATTTAAAGGGCAAGGATCAGCACTTTGACTTAAAAGATGGATAAGTGAAACCGGGACACTGCGGGCGCAACACCCAGACCCTCTAGTGTAGTTAGTTCATACAAATAGTTGAGGCTCCTCAACTTTTAGAAGATGTGTGTCTTAGGGGGCAGTACGTGGGTTTGCGTGATTAGCAGAAGTATTTCAAGTCTGTTCATGGGTTCTCAAGAAAGCCAACTCCTTAAAAATTGAAGCCTTTGGCTCTGGTCCAGTTTGGGCCCAAGCTCGACTAGCGTTTTGGCTGCATTTCCCAGCTTTGAGGACTCTAGACCACGCAGGCCTTTTTTTTTTTTTTTTTTGATTTTTCGAAACAGGGTTTCTCTGTAGCTTTTGGTTCCTGTCCTGGAACTAGCTCTCGTAGACCAGGCTGGCCTCGAACTCACAGAGATCTGCCTGCCTCTGCCTCCCGAGTGCTGGGATTAAAGGCGTGCGCCACCACCGCTCGGCCACCCAGGCCTTTTTAAGGATGGATGGCCTTTCCTTCATAGACTCAGACCAAAAGCCCGGCCGTGTAAACCTCTGGCTTTTCTTTCCCGACAGTGGCTGTCAAGCCCAGAACCCCAAAAGCAACGTAAGTGGCGGGGCAGTTAGCTCAACCAATCCCTGCCGACAACCCTCAGCCCCAGGGTACCAGGTTCGAGAATCCCCTTGCACTACTCTCCACGCTGCGGGCAGGAGGGAGGCTTCTTCCTGGGGAGGGGCCTAAGTATGGGGGTGGGGCCTTTCCCCTGAGTTGGGGGTGCGGATCTGCCTTGGCAGGGCGGGGGCGGGGCCTCAGTTTGGGGGCGTGCTCTATGCCTGGAGGTGGTACCTGACGGGTGGGGCGGAGCCTCAGCCTGGGGGGCGGGCCTGAGCAAGGGCACGGGAGGTGAGTGTCTCTTACTGTGGTCGTCTTGGAGCGCCGAATCAATGAAGGCGGCAGCCGAGTGGAAGAAGATGCTGAGGTCGAAGCTGGGCACGTCATCGGCCTCTACGCCGTGGTACTCGATGGCCATGTCGCGGTAGTAGTCTGGCCCAGTGTTCACATTCCAGCGGCCGTGCGCGGCGTTCAGCACGTGCGTGAAGCCTGCTTTCTGCAGCCCATAGCGGTCCAGTGCTGTGGCCCTGGGGCAGGGAGAAGGGTCAGTCTGTGAACACCAGGTGCTTCGGGAGGTGCACGGCTGTCTTCGCGGGACCCTGAGCCTTCCCAGTACAAGTCGATTACAAGCAAAGACCCAAAGAAGTCCCTCTCTTCCTGAGCCCCAGGCCGCTGAGCAAGTCCTGGTGGTGTTTCAACTGAGAAAGCAGTCCCCAGGAGAAGGCCCTGGCTACTTTCACTTTGCCCTTTACCCTTTGCCCTTTCACTTTGGATCATTCACCTAACCCTGCCGTTGCTGGGGCTGGACCTACCAGATCTCCCTATAGGCCACTGAAATAATCTGGTCATCTGGGTCTGTTCACCGAGCCGCAGGAGAGCCTTTAAAAGAGGCCTTTAGTCTGAAGCCTCCATACATTTATGGGTTTGGGAGTCATAGCTAAAAACACCGCTTCAAGTGGGTGGTTATGTGGGAGGATTTCGTTGGGGTTAGATAAAAGTCTTAGATTGATGCTTCCAGGGTTGGAGGACACGCTATAGGTGAGGACTGGATGCTCTCTTGACCCCCTTCGCCTAGTTGGGCTTGCCTTGTTTGAAGGACTTAACTTCCTTCGGGTGCGAGTCTTAGTTTTCAGCAGAATTTCTAGGAACAAACCTAAGGTCGCTTTGAGGTAGTTAGCCTGAGAACAGAGCTAGACAAAAAAAAGCCATTGGCTGGAGTGTCAAGAGCAAGCAGTTTTTCCTAAACTGAGTGGGGGGCAGGGGGGAGGGGGCTAATACAAGGATGAGCATTTGTTTACTGCACGCAGGGGTCAACAATGAGGAGAGGATGAGGGAGGCGAGGCAGACCATGTCAAGGAAATACCACAACCTAAGGTGTGGACACTGAGGATGATGAAGGAAACCATGACTTCTGTAGTCAGTCAGTTATCCCCAAGTAATGATGGGGATTCTTTGGTGTGCTCATGGTGCAGAAAGAACAGGTTGATAAGCCAAGGTCTCCGGGGAAACTTGGATTCTAATAGGTGTAGCAAATCCCAATTGAACAACGGGAGCCGTGAGACACTAAGACCACAGGACACAGTATAGCGTGACCATGAGACTGCGTTTGGAAGGGTGCTCGGCAGAGGCCTCTGTGATGGGTGCGGTACTGGAGGCCTTGGAGTAAGGCAGGAAACAGACTGGGACAAGAGTGTTTCACCCAGGCTGAAGGACTGCGCGGGCTCGGTGGGTCCTGTAGGCCACAGTGAAGAGGAGTTTGGATATTACTCTGGCCGTAGAGGGCTTAAGAAAGGGGGTGAGCATTTTTTAAAAGGTTGGTACAACTGATGTGTGGAGACAGATGGATTGGAGGCAGATGAACAGTAGAAGCAAGAAAAGCCTGCTGTTGTAAAGAGAGGAAGGAGGCATGGTCTGAGGGGTATCTCAGCAGACTAAGTGGGAATCGAGGGAGAAAGAGGGGGCCAGAGCATATGATGGGAGGGGAGGAGCCTGGGACCGGAGCGTACAATGGAGTGGGGGGGGGAGAAGAGACCAGAGTGTATGGTGGGGGAAGAGGAGAGGAGGCAGGGACCAGCATGTATGATGGAGGTGGAGGGAGGAGGAGGGGCCTAGAGTGTATGAGGGAGTGGGGAGAGGAAGATTTGGAGGGAATATAGGCTTTGGTCTTAGAAGTGCTTGGTTGTCAGGATCAGTATCTGGGGGTCAACAAGAACTTTAGTCGGTGTTTGACGAGAGTGGTAGGGTTCAGCTTTAAGAAGACATGTTCTTCAATAGCACAGAAACCAGCCCACTGTTCAGGGAAGGGTAACAAGGTGTCAGACCTCAACACTAGAGCACCAGAGTAACATTAAGCTGTCCTAAGTTATTCTGCTGCCAGGATAAATGCCATTATCAAAAGCAACCTGGTTAGGAAAGGCTACAACCCATCAGCAAGGGAAGCAACAGCTTAAGACAGAAATCTGAGGTAGGAACTAAAGCTGAGACCATGGAGGAGCCCCAGGCTCACAATCAGCTACCTTTCTTACACAGTCCATCAGCCTAGGGCTGGTACCACCCACAGTGGGTTGTATCCCCCCCCCATCAATTGGCAGTTAGGAAAATACCCCCACAGACGTTCCCACAGGCCAGACTATTGGAGGCAATGCCTCAACTGAGAGTCTTCCTAGGTGTCACTAAGCACAGTGAGGTCACCAATAAAATGATGTGGGCAGAAGCAAGGACCAATAGGAGCCTCACGTCAGAAATGCATGCCAAGGCCTCTGCCCATGTACCTCCATCCCTCCTTAGTGCCCTCATTTCCCGTGAGAGCAACAGCAGCAGAGTCCGTGTTTGGTAAAGATCTGAGCACAGGTGTTGGGCCCGTAGAAAGACGTTTCAAAGAGCCTCTAAGAGCTGCTGTCTGTGTGGACCACGTCCTTCATTCCAGCACTTGGGAGACTGGGATGGGGTTTATTACAAGTAAATAAATAATCACAAGTTTATTACAAGTTACAAGGTCATGTCTTGTTTGTAGTCTAACAAATAAAGCTTTCCTGAAGATCAGAGAATGGAGCTAGCCAGTAGTCAACCATAGAGGTCTGGAGGTCTGGAGAGACAGACAGAAAGTAATATGGCTGGGTGGAGACAATACTATAAGGCAGGAGGAAACAGGAGCTTGCTCTCTTTTTAGTCTGGAGATTTTGTAGAGGTAAGAGCTCTTGTGACTGGCTGCTCTGCTTCTCTGATCATTCAGCTTTCATCTCCTAATATCTGACTCTGGATTTTTATTATTAAAATTAATTAGAACTCATGCTACATCTGACATCCAACTTTAGGGCATGAATTCACAAAAAAAAAAAAAACCACCTCCCTGTGGCTGTGCAGTCACCAGCACAGGCTGGAACTGTGTGGAGGCTCCCACCAAAGTCATGGCCTCGCCAGCAAGGCAATCTCTATATGATGACCATACCTTGGCTCTATGCTGTACAGCAGCTTTGAATGCTTGGGACAAAACTGGAAAAGTAGGAAAGAAAATTGAGTCATTTACTAACGTTATACAGGGCCCAAGAAAAACCTTCAATAATTTCGTACAAAGATTAATATCAGCAGTAAATACAATAATACAAAATTCAGAAGTTAAACAAATAAAAATTAAATCTCTGGCTTTTGAAAATGCTAATGCACACTGCAAAAGGGTGATTAGGCCATTAAAGGCAAGATCAGTATCCTAGGGGAATGGATCTGAGATACAATCAATGTTGACTCTCATGACCATGATGATGCTTGGATGGGAAAAGTGATTTCCAGAGGTTTAAAGAAAAATCAAAATGTCAAGTGTTTCAGCTGCAGTAAACAAGGTCACCTAAAAAGGACTGTAAACAGGGTGTTCCTAAGAAACAGTGTTTTTTCTAAGCATAATGCAAACAGAATGCCCCTCCCTTCGGGATTATGAAGTAGATGTTGTGGCAAGGGTAGGCATTGGACTAATGAAAGTAGGTCAATTAGGGACCGTCAAGGTAACCCTTTGCCATCTGGAGATACCTTGAGGGGACTCTTGCAGGCTCCTATGTCAAATTCATTACCGTTGTTTCCTATCATTGTGGTGGAAACTCCTTCCCAGAGGAATTAAAGAATCTAATGCCTATTGTAAGAAACCATACTGCTCTGGATGATCGAACAGCTGTAGAAGAGAGAACAAAAAAATTAGGAGAAACTGTAAAACAAATATTTTGGAAAATTCTATAAATGAACAAAGACCAAAATTAAAAATACGAATAAATGACATTGTCATTGAAGGTCTTGTAGACATAGGTGCAGATGTAACAACAATTGCACCAGAATATTGGCATCCAAATTGGAATCTTCAGGAGATAAATATTTATCTTCTAGAGATCAGAACATTATCTCAGATAAAACAACATGAGATGGGTCAAATGTATAGGGTCAGAAGGATAGAGAGAAAAAATAAACCTTATGTAGCTAACATAGCAATGAATTTATGGGCATGTGATTTGTTACAACAATGGAATACTCAGATTAATAGCCTCCAATCTTAGAAATAAACCACAGATTAATGTATGTTTCTGGGAAAAATATTAGAAGGTATTATAAAGATCAGTCACCAACCATTCAGTTTATACAACAGCTGCTGATCTTTCAAAGGCACCAAAAGCCCTACCTTTAAAATGATTGACAGACAAACCTGTATGGGCTGAGGGATGGCCTTTAGCAACATAGGAACTACAGGCCTTAGACCACCTGGTACAGGAGCAGTTAAATGCTCAGCATATTGAAGAATCAACCAGTTCTTGGAATTCTGCTATATTTGTTATTAAAAAGAAATCTGGAAAATGGTAACAGATCTAAGAGCTTTTAATAAGGTGATTAAGCCAATGAGCTCTCTACAGTCTGGAATTCCTTTGCCTTCTCTATTACCTAAAGAATGACTTCAGCAAGGCACTGATGGTACATGGTTTTAATCCCAGCATTTGGGAGGCAGAACAAGGCCAGCCTGGTCTACAGAGCAAGTGCCAGGACAGGCTCCAAAGCTACTCAGAGAAATTCTGTCTTGAAAACAAAAACAAAAAAAGGATGGCCTCTTGTAGTTATTGATTTAAAAGATTGTTTCTTCACTATACCTTTACAAGAAAAAAGACAGAGAAAAATTTGCTTTCATGTTGCCAACTTATAATAATTCTCAACCTCTTAAGAGATATCAATGGAAGATGCTCCCTCAGGGAATGTTAAATAGTCTCACCCTGTGCCAATATTTTGTACATCAGCCATTGGAAATGATACATAAGCAATTTCCTCAACATCTTACTAGCTGATTCAAATGTACTTTAGAATGTTTGAAAAAGTAAAAATTTTGCCTTGTGGGGGATTACAAATTACCCATGAAAAAATACAAACAGGAGATTCTGTTAATTATTTAGTATATAAAATAGGTCTGCAAAAAAATTAGACCCCAAAAGGTGAAAATTAGGAGAGATCAATAGTGGACTCTTTTTTTTCCTTGTTTTGTTTTGTTTTGTTTTGTTTTTCAAGACAAAGTTTCTCTGTAGCTTTGGAGCCTGTCCTGGAACTAGCTCTTGTAGACCAGGCTGGTCTCAAACTCAGAGAGATCCGCCTGCCTCTGCCTCCGAAGTGCTGGGATTAAAGGCGTGCATCATCACTGCCTGGCCAATTGTGGACTCTTAATGACTTTCAAAGATTGCTAGGAGACATTTCCAGTGTACAGCCCACTGTTGAGGTAAAAATGATGAACTGAGTAATTTGTTCAAAATCTTAAATGATGATAAGGACTTATATAACCCAAGAGAATTATCAGATGAAACTGAGAGAGAATTGGCTTTCGTGGAAAAGAAATTACATGAAGTACATGCAGGTTATTTATTTCCAAAGCTTGATTCCACTTTGATTGTTTCCCTCTATGCATTCTCCTACTGGAATATTAATGCAAAGGAAAGATACTGTTTTAAAACATATCTTTTTTTTTACCACATAAACAGAGTAAAAAATTAAAAATTTATATGGGAAAGGTCTCTGACTTGATTGTAAAAGAAAAATTGAGACTTCATCACTTAGCAGGTATAGAACCAGCAAAAATTGTAGAACCTTTAACTAATGAAGAAATTAATAAATTATGGGCAGAAGGTGAATGTTGGAAAAGAGCTTACAGTATCTTTTGTGTGAGAGATTAACAACAAATATCCCAAAAGCAAGGGAATAATTCAATTTATAAAGAAACTAACTTGAGCCTTCCTCACATTGTATGGGAAACACCAATAACTAGCACCCCTACATCCTATACTGATGAAAATGAATCAGGAATGTCAGGTTGCAAATCAGAAAATTTGAGTAAAGTAGATCTAAGCCCTTATGATTCTGTTCAAGAGTAATAGTTAAAAAATAAAATAAAATAAAATAAAATAAAGAGTAATAGTTATATGTTATTCTCATGGAATTAATGAATTTTATGGGACCTCCCAACATAGTTACTGATTCACAATATGAAGAAAGAGTTGTTTTGCATATTGAAACCAATGAATTTATAGCAAATGATTCAGAATTGACTTTTTAAATTTATCCAGTTACAAGAAATAATCAGGATAGGAATCATCCTGTATATATAAAACACACATCCAATTACATATGGGTCTTCCAGACCCTCTAGCATAAAGTAATGGAGAAATTGATCAATTATTGATTGGAAATATGCTGAAGGCCTCAGAATATCATTTTTAAAAGTCATGACAATAGCAAAGGTTTAAAATAAGACTTTTCCATCATGTGACAACAAGCAAAGGAAATTATAAGGAAATGCCCTACTTGTTTTTTTTTTTTTTATATAACCAAACTCCACTACTGGAGGAAGTAACCCAAAGGGCACTCAAAGGAATGAAATCTAGCAGATGGATGTATTCCATTTTGTAGAAATTGGAAAGTTAAAACATGTACACCACACCACTGATACCTATTCAGGGTTTAAATGGGTGACTGCTATGGGTCAATGGTCTTGTATCCTGTCACTTGTATTATTTTAATAAAACACTGATTGGCCAGTAGTCTGTAGGAAGTATAGGCAGGGAATAGAGGTGGGACAATGAGAACAGGAGAATTCTGGGAAGAGAAAAGACTCAGTCTGCAGCCATCACCCAGACACAGAGGAAGCAAGATGAGAAGGCCTCACAGATAAAAGGTACCAAGCCACATAGCTAAAACAGACAAGAATTACAAATTAATGTAGGATGTAAGAGTTAATAATAAGCCTGAGCTAACAGGCCAACCAGTTTATGATTAATGTAGACCTCTGTGTGATTTCTTTGGGACTGAACAGCTGTGGGACCTGGAGGGACAGAAACCTCTGTCAACAGGTGACTGCTTTGAGTTTAGAAAAGTCTGATTTGGTAATCACACATTTGCTAGACTTTATGGCCATCATTGGTATCCTGCACAAATAAGGACCAACAGTGCTCCAGTATATGTCTCTAGTAAAATGAAACAGTTTCTTGATTGTTACAATATAAAGCATATTACAGGTGTATCACACAATCCTACAAGGCAGGCAGTTATAGAAAGATTAAACTGAACTCTAAAGGATATGCTAAATAAACATAAAGGGATAATAAAGACCCCCAGAAATAGATTGCTAGTCTTTATTAGCTTTGAACTTTCTAAATGCTAATGAGGAAGATGTCAGCTGCAGAGAGACATTGGGTAATAGGAAAACCTACGGAATTAAATCAGCCTGTATACTTTAAAGATTGCTGAGCTCAGAATGGAAACCAGGATATGTGTTGGGGAAGGGGTTTTGCTTTTGTTTCCACAGGAGAAGAAAAGCTATTTATGGATACCATCAAAATTGATAAAGGTTTGATTTGAACAAGAGAGACCTCTTGGTTAGAAGAGGTGATAGTCCATCAACCAATGTGATTATTCAATCTAAACTAACTTATATGACTAAAAAAAAATGCTTCTCATTGGATCAGATATAACTAGTCAAAAGGAACCTCCCCAAAGTTAGGGTTGGGGCAGGGTTTTCTTTTTGTCTTTTCAGGAGAATAAAGGCATCCAGCTAAGGAATCTGAAGGCCACTGGACAAATGAGACATGTGAAGAAAAGTGCAAATCATCCAGAAAAAAAAATTCCCCAAGAAAAAGGAATAAATTGACCTATCAGCATATCACATCTCTAACAGGATAAAATTTCATAAATCTCCCCAAATGTTTCTGCTGTTCTCTATAGACATATAATGCCATCGGCCTTTTTACAGTCCCAGTCCAATTAAAAATTTAAGCTAACTTTGGAGTTAGAGTGTCGCTCTCTCCTTCTCCAAACTGAAGCATGCTTGCTAAAGTAAAATCCAAAATCTCTGTTTCATGTCAGAACAGTTCACCTCATATGGGACAGAAGAAAAAACAAAATGGACTATTTTAATGCCACCAATCTCATAATCTTTTGGTTTTAATTTGACTCTTTAAAACTTTTCTTAAGGTATAAATATATCAAAATTTATAAGATTTATACATATATATGTATTTTAAACATTTTGTCATGATATTAATGGTCATATAGAGCACTAACTAATCCTAGAAAAAGGCTTCACCTAGCTTCCTGTACATGATTTCAGATTTGAGTCTCTATCAGGTAACTAGGAATTAAGTCTTTGTACTCTGGATGTACATAACAAACACCAATCCTTAAGCTCGTTGAAATCTGCTGCATATGACATTTAAAATGTCTAAGTTTTCTACAGTGAGCCATGACCACACCTAACAGTAACCTTTGAAGTCTCCAAAAGGATGGGGGCCCACAATGACAACTCCACCAGGACTATGATAACACCACTAAGCAGAAAATCACCACCTACAGATCAGCTATGAACTACAAACTGCTCAGGGCAATTTCAAGGTGGTGAGATGAGATGATCCAGCCTCACAGACTACTCTAGCGGGACTTGAGACACCCTGCACATTCCTGCTATGCAGAGACTGGACAACAAATGATACAGTTGTGTCTCCCAGGACTTGACAATTAACCCAAATTTTTCTTTTCAGGCTCTCCTAAACATTCTGTTACCCTTCCCAGGCAGCAGGAAGTAAACTTAAGAATATGGGGCCATATTCTCAAGGGGTGGGTGGGTGGCTTTGGTCTTTCATTAGGTTATGGATATTTGTCATTGTTTGGGGGGGTTGGTTACAAGTTGTTATTGGTAATGGTCAGGAAAGAAGCTGAACAAAGGAGATTAGATTCAATTCAAAGTTCTTGTTTTGAAAAGAAAAAATGAGGATATTATAGCTATGGTAGGATAAAAAGGTAGATTATTGATCTACTTTGAAAAGAAAAAGAGAGGACATAGAAAATGATTAAAAGAGATTAAAAGGATCAACAAATATTAAAAGAGAGAGAGATACAGTAAAGAGAGATTAAAAAAACTCTAAATGGTTTACAGTGTATTTAAAAATATATGCAGGCTTGAAAAAAAGTTAAAGTTCTTAAAGTAAGTAGTTGGGTGTGGTGGTACACACCTTTAATCCCAACACTTGGGAGCAGAGGTAAATTGACCTCTGTGACTTCAAGGGGTAGAGGTAGATTGACCTCTGTGACTTCAAAATGTGGTAGCACACACCTTTAATCTCAATGCCTGGGAGGCAGAGGCGAAGAATCTCTGTGAGTTCAAGGACAGCCTGGTCTACAGAGTTATTCCAAGACAAAGCTATACAGAGAACCTGTCTCAAAAAATAAAAGTAAAAATAAATGAAATAGAGGTTAAAATAAAGCTGCACAAAGATGGAAAATACACAGA
>NW_026068145.1:1148238-1161503 GCF_014885135.2 Alexandromys fortis | reverse complement strand
AAAATTTATAAGATTTATACATATATATGTATTTTAAACATTTTGTCATGATATTAATGGTCATATAGAGCACTAACTAATCCTAGAAAAAGGCTTCACCTAGCTTCCTGTACATGATTTCAGATTTGAGTCTCTATCAGGTAACTAGGAATTAAGTCTTTGTACTCTGGATGTACATAACAAACACCAATCCTTAAGCTCGTTGAAATCTGCTGCATATGACATTTAAAATGTCTAAGTTTTCTACAGTGAGCCATGACCACACCTAACAGTAACCTTTGAAGTCTCCAAAAGGATGGGGGCCCACAATGACAACTCCACCAGGACTATGATAACACCACTAAGCAGAAAATCACCACCTACAGATCAGCTATGAACTACAAACTGCTCAGGGCAATTTCAAGGTGGTGAGATGAGATGATCCAGCCTCACAGACTACTCTAGCGGGACTTGAGACACCCTGCACATTCCTGCTATGCAGAGACTGGACAACAAATGATACAGTTGTGTCTCCCAGGACTTGACAATTAACCCAAATTTTTCTTTTCAGGCTCTCCTAAACATTCTGTTACCCTTCCCAGGCAGCAGGAAGTAAACTTAAGAATATGGGGCCATATTCTCAAGGGGTGGGTGGGTAGCTTTGGTCTTTCATTAGGTTATGGATATTTGTCATTGTTTGGGGGGGTTGGTTACAAGTTGTTATTGGTAATGGTCAGGAAAGAAGCTGAACAAAGGAGATTAGATTCAATTCAAAGTTCTTGTTTTGAAAAGAAAAAATGAGGATATTATAGCTATGGTAGGATAAAAAGGTAGATTATTGATCTACTTTGAAAAGAAAAAGAGAGGACATAGAAAATGATTAAAAGAGATTAAAAGGATCAACAAATATTAAAAGAGAGAGAGATACAGTAAAGAGAGATTAAAAAAACTCTAAATGGTTTACAGTGTATTTAAAAATATATGCAGGCTTGAAAAAAAGTTAAAGTTCTTAAAGTAAGTAGTTGGGTGTGGTGGTACACACCTTTAATCCCAACACTTGGGAGCAGAGGTAAATTGACCTCTGTGACTTCAAGGGGTAGAGGTAGATTGACCTCTGTGACTTCAAAATGTGGTAGCACACACCTTTAATCTCAATGCCTGGGAGGCAGAGGCGAAGAATCTCTGTGAGTTCAAGGACAGCCTGGTCTACAGAGTTATTCCAAGACAAAGCTATACAGAGAACCTGTCTCAAAAAATAAAAGTAAAAATAAATGAAATAGAGGTTAAAATAAAGCTGCACAAAGATGGAAAATACACAGAAAATCTTGATACTATATGCTATTATGTTCTCTTTGAATTATTTGAATGCTGAGGAAGGAGCAACAGATACTAAAAGATATTTGTTTATAAATGCTGCTGAACTAATCCAACATAGATATTTTAAAAATACCTTGACTTCAAAATTTGGATCTAAGGTTATGATGCTTTGGAAAAGTCCTTTTGTTTTCACAGAGGATGAGACCCTGTGGATTGCTACTATCCCAATATGGTATGATAGACCATAGCCTCCTTAAAGGTTGCTGTGAACACCCTTAAAAAATTACTTCATTCAACTGCCGACTGAGATGAACCTGGCACACAGGTTACACCATGAAAGATCTAATTAACAGTGCCCCCATTCAGCATGAAGCAGTTTGGAGAGAAATAACTGCACCCATATTCCCAAATATTGTTTATAAATGTTCTTTTACATTTAAGGGGGGATATGATATAGATATGAATAATTTACATTGATATAAATTTTGCTTTGCTGATATAAATTTAATCTCAATCTTGTAATATGTATATGCATATTTCTGATATTGATTAAGGTATTGTGATTGTGTAGTTCATTTAAAATGTAATGTATAATTAGGAAATGCAGGTTGTTAATGGATAATCATCAATAATAGTCAAGCTTGTAGACATGTTAGATTTTCTAGATGTGCATAGATATATTTCAGATAGGAATTCTTCATATCTTTCAAAGACTACAGAATATGGCATTTAATGTTTTAATAACTTAGGACTTTTTATGACAATGAGACACATCTGCTCCTGGCAGCACCAGCTACTTTTAGAGGAAGATGGGCATCGAAGAGGATCCTTATGGAGTTGGTTAGCCATTTGGGCAAGAAACTTCGCTTGCCTGGACTGTTGCATAAACTGGACACAAAGAACCTGCAGAGAGGGGGCTGGAGAGATGGCTCAGTGGTTAAGAGCATTGCCTGCTCTTCCAAAGGTTCTGAGTTCAATTCCAGGCAACCACATGGTGGCTCATAACCATCTGTAATGAGGTCTGGTGCCCTCTTCTGGTCTGTAGACATGCACACAGATAGAATATTGTATACATAATAAATAAATAAATAAATATTAATAAAAAAGAACCTGCAGAGAGAGTACTGCTGAACTTGCCTAAAGGTGAGATGATTTGTTGGGGTTCCTGACTCATGAAAGAGTCTGCAAGACATTCTGCAAGACACAGCAGATAGTGACTGAACTGCCTTTGAAATTTCCTGCTTCATGGAAATGTCTCTGGATACTATGAGCCTGAAGGCCAAAGATGGATGCCCCAACAGTACAGAGGAACTTTGGATGACCATCCAGGCAGCGAGATGTCTGTCATTTCTAGAGTTTTGGAAGTTGCTTATTTCTTGTTTACTAAGGAAAAATTATATCCTTCTGGAGTCTTTGATGGAGTTGAAGAATAGATAGTTATTGTTTTCCTTAGTTATGATAAAAGATAAAGTAGATATAAATATTGTGACTGTAATTCTTGCTTGATAACTGTTTTGTTATATGTAATTTTACTATGTTAAAGCCTTTTTTTGTTTAAACAGAAAAGGAGGAAATGATGGAGGAGGGTCATCTATCTATGTGTTACTTTCATTGGTTAATAAAGAAACTGCCTTGGCCCTTTGATAGGACAGAAAATTAGGTAGGTGGAATAAACAGAACTTAATGCTGGGAGGAAGAAGTGAAGTGAGACAGATGCCATAGCTCTCCTCTCTGAGATGGACGCAGGTTAAGATCTTTCCTGGTAAGCCACCACCTTGTGGTGCTACACAGATTATTAGAAATGGGTTAATCAAGATGTGAGAATTAGCCAATAAGAAGCTGGAACTAATGGGCCAGGCAGTGTTTAAAAGAATACAGTTTCCATGTAATTATTTTGGGTAAAGCTAGCTGGGAGCCAGGTGGTGGGAAGAGGCCTGCTGCTCCTTCTACTTTTAAACAAACAAACAAAAAAAAACCAACTACTAGTTTTAAATATTTTACATTTATATGAATTTTTGTATACTGATACAAATTTAAGATTATTTTTGTTAGAACATACTGTACATACATTTCTAACCTTGTTCAAGGTATTGTAATTATGCAACTCATTTAACAATGCAAGGCAAATTTTTAGTTCTTGAAAGTTATTATTATCAACTGCAGGTTAGTAATTAGTCACCTACTACAATCAAACTTGTTGTCATATTAGTTATGTTTTCAAGGTAAAACGAAGATATATTTAAGATAGACACATCATCTTCAAACACTTCAGAAATCTACAAAATATGGCATTGAAGATATTTTAATAATAAAGTTTTTTTTTATATTGAGACATGTCTGCTCCTAGCAGCACCAATCTACTTCAGAAAAGATAATGGACATCGAAGAGACTCCATATGGTGTTTATTTACTTTGTGGCAAAAGTCTGGGCAAGAAAATGCCTTTGCCTTGGCTGATGATAGACAGTGACTACTAAACTTTGCCAAGACAAGGTAGGACAGCCCTTCGAGAATATTTTGCTTCAAAGAAATGTCTCTCTGATATGCTAGGCTGGTTGGCCAAAGACAGATGCCCCAATGTTACAGAGGAAACTTGGGTGACTGCCCAGGCAGTCAGCTGTTTCTGTTATTTCTCACATTTTTCTGGAAGTCACTGCTTGTACTTCCTGCTTCCTCGGGTAATATTTCCTTCTCAGGTCTCTGATGGAGTTAAAGATTTTATAGTAGTTATAGTTTTCCTTGTTACCAAATTCAGAAAAGAAATTCACTAAAGAAATGTAAAGTGTATTAGGTTGAAAGACACAAAAAGGTAGTTTTGGTAATGCAAGTTAGAATAGAAAGTAAATTAGGTACAACCTTTTGGACTCACCAAGATCGGGTAGATAAGGATTTTTCAAATGCTAATTACATTGTTAATGTAATTATTGCCTGTTTATAGTATATGTAGTTAGTATACTTATTGTATATAGTTTTATTATATCAGTTACAACCTTTCATTTACTTTAGGCAAAAAAGGGAAATGTGGTGATATCTTGTTTTTACTCTAACAAAGCTTGCGTGAAGATCAGAGGACAGAGCTAGCCACTAGTTAACTTTAAAGATCTGGAGGTCTGGACAGAAAGGAAGTGACACAGCTGGGTGGAGAGAGGAATATAAGGCTGGGGAAACAGAAGCTCACTCTCTTTTCAGTCTGGAAATTTTGTAGAGGTTAGAGCTGGCTGCTCTGCTTCTCTGATCTTTCAGCTTTCATCCCTAATATCTGACTCTATGTTTTTATTATTAACACCAGTTAGAACTTGTGCTACATTCCAAGCCAGCCTGGACTAGACTGAGGTCCTGTCTGAAACAAACCAAAGAAAGTTTGGTGGTACACTGCAGAGGCAGGTGGAACTGTCTCTGTACGTTTGGACTGTCCATGTACTTCACATGTCCTGCACAACCACATACACACACACACACACACACACACACACACTAATAATAGTAATTAGGAAAACTGAATCTGATACTCATTCCTAAGTGGCCCTTAAGGAAACCTGGTTCAGATTTACATTCCAATGTGTAAGGATGTGTGCGTGTGTGTGTCAGTGCACTAAATGCACGCTTGGTCCCTGAAGAGTCTGGAAGAAGGCTTTGGATCACTGTCAGTGGAATTAAAGTACAGTTGTGAGACACAGTGGGTGCTGGATCTCAAACTTGTTGTCCTCTGGAAGGACAACAAATTCCCTGAGTCCCTGTGTCATCTCAACAGTCCCCAAGTTCTAGTTTGTATTGTTTGTGACTTTCCTAGGCATGGTGGTTTGAACAGGAACGGCCCCTACAAGTAGACTCATGTGCTTGGGTGTTTGGCCCATGGGGAGTGGTGTTATTGGAAGGTGTGGCCTTGTTGGTAGCTGTGTCACTGCGGGGGAGGGGGGGCAGATTTTGAGGTCTCAGATGTTAAGACTCAGTGGCACATAGTCTTTTCCTGCTATCTTTGGATCAAGATGTAGAAGTCTCAGCTCTTTCTCCAGCCCCATGTCTGCCTGCACACACCATGTTTCCTGCCATGATGATAACGGACTAAACCTCTGAGACTGTGTAAGCCAGCCCCAATTAAATGTTATCCTTTATGAGAGGAAATGAGAATTGCCGTGGTCATGGTGTCTCTTCACAACAATAAAACCCTAACTAAGGCAGGATTTGGTACCAGGAGTTGGATATTGCTGTGATAAGCCTGACCACTTTGGTTTGGAGGAATATGGACTTTGGAGTTTGGATTAGAAAAGCAGTTAAATGTTTAAAGTAGGCTTAGTGGACCACGCTACTAGAAAGTGGAAGACCATGGTGCTGAGGGTGGTTTAACTTGTGGGGGCCTGGCTCAAGGGGTTTCAGAGGAGGAGAATATTATTACGTGATAGAGATTTTGACACAGTGTGGCAGCTTTCTGCGCTTGTCGTGAAGGTCTGCCTGCGGCTAAACTGACGTGCTATGGATTAACTGCAGCAGCAGAGGAAATCTCACATCGGCCTAGCATTGACTCTTGTGTGGTTAGTAGTGTTCACGATTTATTTATTTATTTATTTATTATGCAGATTGTGTGCTGGCTGCATGTCTGCCTGCACACCAGAAGAGGGCACCAGATCTCATCATGGATGGTTGTGAGCCACCATGTGGGTGCTGGGAATTGAACTCAGGACCTCTGGAAGAGCAGGCAGTGCTCTTAACCTCCGAGCCATCTCTCCAGCCCTGGTGTTCACTCTTATGACTATCTATAATGAAAAGGAACACGCTGAACAGGAGAAAACTAGACAACGTACAGAGTGTGGAGAAATGGGGCACTAGGCGGTCGAATGGAACTAAATCCTGTGTTTGAGGAGACAAACAGACTAAGAAATGGAGGAAGGGAGGCTGAGCTCAGGACAAGACCCAGCCCAGCTAAGCTTCCCACCTGTATGTAAGTGTAATTAAAGCACAGTTTAGGTCCAGGAGTGGTGGCACATACCTCTAATCCCAGGAGACAGACACTGTCAGAGCTCCAAGTTCTAGGCCAACCTGATTCACAGAATCAAGACTCGGGACAGCCGCATTTAGGCAGTGAAGGAAACCACAGAAAACAGGAAGCTGATGGAGATGGAGCCTGCGACCATGTTTCCTGCCATGAAGATAATGAGCTAAACCTCCATTGTGTTTCAACCAAAAGTCAGCCCAATGAAATGTTTCCCTTTATAGAAGTTGCCATGGTCATGGTGTCTCTTCACAGCAATAGGAAACCTAACTAAGACAGTAGGCCAATAAGGTGTCTCCTTTTCATTAACTTGCCTTAGGAATGAGGTGGGGACATTCTGTCACACGTGAGCCTGTTAGACTCGTGCCGTTTGCTCCATTGGGTTGTTACTGACAGGGTCTCTATATGTAACCCAGGTTGGGCTTGAACCTGTAATCTCCCTGCCTTAGTCTCCCGAGTGCTGGAATTCCTGGCAAGCACCGCTACCCCTGGCCTGAGCAGTTTATTCTGAGAGCATGCTCAGTCCCTCCTTTGACTAAAGTCTCCTTAATTCCTTCTCTGCAAACCCATGGCCAGGCTCTGCATTCTGACTGCAGTTGAAAGACCGAAGAAGCAAAACCTTTCCGACATGGCCTGGTTTCCTCAATCAGAGCCCTTCCTATCCTTCTTCTCATCCCTGGTCCAGCCTCCTGACAGTTCCTTTATGGTCATCTCCTGAAAGCTTGCTTCAAACTCCATCAGTCAGCTTCAGCTGTCAACTTGACACAAACCTGGAATCACCAGGAAAGAGGAAACTCCAGATGAAGAATCGATCAGACCAGACTGGTAATTATAATTGATGTAGGAGGGCCTAATCCACTGTGGGAGGTGCCATCGCTAATCAGGTGGGCCCAGGCTACATAAGAAAGGTAATTGAGCCAGGCAGCGGTGGTGCACACCTTTAATCCCAGCACTTGGGAGGCTCAGGCAGGCAGATCTCTGTGAGTTCGAGGCCAGCCTGGTCTACAGAGTGACTTCCAGGACAGCCAGGGATACATAGAAAAACTGTGAGAGCCTAAGTTACATTTTAAATTTTAATTACTGTGCCTAAGAGTCACTTGCCTAAGGACAGATAGTTCCTGAAATGCTGGAGGCTATTGTTTATGGGAGATAGCAAGTCACATGTTTCCACTGTGCTAAACAAGTTTGTTTGACACATCTGCACTGGATATGTGTTGTAGAATATCAGTTAAAGGTGCAATACATTTGTTTATGCTGTGGAACAGTTGTTTAATGATACAAAGATGTGTTGCATTCTTTGATGTTGCATTTGTTTAACTCTGTGAAACTCTGCTACTTTGCCTGTCTAAAATGCCTTATTGGTCTAATAAACAGCTGATCAGCCAATAGGTATGCTGGAGAAAGGACAGGCAGGCCTGGCAGTCAGAGAGAATAAATAGAAATGCAGAAGCCATGCCAGGAGCAAGAGAAGGAGGAGGAGGACTGGGGACCAAGCCACACAGCCAGACACGGAATAAGAAGGAATGAAAAGCCGGGAGGTGGTGGCGCACACCTTTAATCCCAGCACTCTGGGTGGCAGAGGCAGGCGGATCTCTGGGAGTTCAAGGCCAGCCTGGTCTACAAGAGCTAGTTCCGGGACAGGCACCAAAGCTACAGAGAAACCCTGTCTCAAAAAAAAAAAAAAAAAAAAAAAAAAAAAAAGGAATGAAAAGATATACAGAAATAAAGAAAGGTAAAAGTCCAGAGGCAAAAGAATGATGGTATAATTTAAGTTAAGAAAAACTGCCAAGAAACAAGTCAAGCTAAGGCCAGGCATTCATTTAAAAAAAAAAAAAAAAAAAAAAGGCTTCTGTGTGATTTATTTGGAAGCTGGTCAGGTGGGAACCCCAAAGAGTAAAGAGCTAAGAGAAAAACACAAACAAACAAAAAACCCAACAGCAGATGAGGTTCGCTTGCCCCTTGTTGGACCTGATGGGAATACTTTAAACTCCTGAAATCCATGACTCGGGGTCATTTTCTGGAAACCCAGAGTTGGACCTGGCCAGAGAGTCCACCCACCTAGCCAGTATTTAATTAAAGCTTGCTTCAAATTTGACTTTAAACTGTAGGAGTTGTCATATTCTTGACCAGTGGGATTAACAAAACTCTGTCTCAAACAAAACAAAGGAAGAAAGAAAGAAAGGAAGGAAGAGAAAAAGGAAAGGAAGAAGGATAGCCAAGGAGTCCACTAAACAGTGTATCTCTGTGGTGTCTGCTTCCCTTCCCGTCTTGCCCTGAACTCCTGCCTTGGTTTTCTCTGATGATGAGCTGTACCCTGTAAGTCAGATGAACCCTTTTCTTCTCATGTTGCTTTTGGTCATATAGTTTATTCTCAGCACCAGAAAGCAAACGAGGCTGTGTGTGGTGGTGCACACCTTTAATCCTAGCACTCGGGAGTTAGAGGCAGGGGGATCTCTGTGAATTCTAGACCAGCCTATTCTACATAGCAAGTTCCAAGACAGGCAGAGCTACGAAACAGAGAGTCCTTGTCTTAAAACAAAGCAAACACAAAAAGAAAGCAAGCACACTAGAACATCTCCCCAGATTACACTCTTAGACCTTTGTTGTCCTGATCCCCACCAAATCCCTTTGCAACCAAGACCGTTTCCCCCCAAGAGGTCTTGTGCAGAGGCAAGGCGGAGTACATAGCCCATAGACATAGGTCCATGGAGACCGTCTGTCTTTCAGGTGGAAAGGAGCCACGCCCATGTTGCAGGGTTCTGTACTGAGAAGTGAGGACAATCTGCTGGAGGCAAGGCTGCTTCTCTTTTTGATGTCTATAGAGGTCAGCCTGTGTGTGGTCCTGAATGTCTGTTGGTTTATGGTCTGTGTCTTACAATTTGCCTAACGTTTTAATCTGTTGTCTGTAACACTGTAGCGATTGTTGTGTCATTTCCTGGATGTGGCCTTGATGTCTTTGTCCCCATGGAGTTGGTCTGTGTGCACTCTTTGCAGGTGGACTTGGAGCAGTAAGTCTTTTTTGCTAGCTTCTTGTCTCATTAAGTCACTGGATGGGAAAGAAAATGTAAACCACTGGCCCACTCGGCCTGCTTGTTCTTGGGTACATTGTGGCCATTCAGAGCAACAGTTTAGGCTGCTGTGTGAACTAAAATCTTTGGAGACTGGCTGAGTCGCCCTGTCACAGGTGTTGCCCAAGACCATAGGAAAACACAGATATTTAAGTTACGATTCATAACACTAGCAAAATTATAGAGTTATGAAGTATTAACAAAATAATTTTATGGTTGGGGTCACACAACATGAGGTCTGTATTAAAGGTCACAGCATTAGGAAGGTTGAGAACCACTGAGCTAAACTAAAGCCTCAGGGGTTTCACTTTTCTTTGCTTGCTGAATAGATGCAATTACACAGATTGGCTTTCACTGCAGAAAGCTTGTCAAAATGAACTGTGCAGTGCTCAGGCTTCTTTGCCAGATTAAAGAAATTCAGTGGGGGAGCAACGGGAAATTGTACGTCAAAATGTTTATCTTTGGGTAACGGGAGAACAGGGAATTCTGATTTTTTTTCCTTTTGGTTTGTGTTTTGTAAATTCAGTGATGAGCATACTATAGTCATTTACTGTGTAAATGGGTACTGTGACTTTATTGATATTATTTCCTTAGTACTCTGGAGAGACTGATTATTACAGAGTCGTGAGGTGGATTTTTAATTTCTTTGGCTTTTTAAGTTTGGTTAGAAAGCCCTTCCCACTGGCCACAGTGAGGCAGGAGAAGAGGCTACACAGTGAGATGTTATGTTAGAGAATAAAAACCTTAGCTGGGGATGGTGGCGCACCCTCTTAATCCCAGTACTCTAGAGACGGAGGCAGGCGGATCTCTGAGTTTGAGGCCAGCCTGTCTACACAGAGAAATCCTGTCTTGAAAATAAGACACAACAACAAAAACAACACCACCAGAAACCTTCCTCCATGCTGTCGGGTCACTCCCCCACGGGTCACTCCCCCACGGGTCACTCCCCCTCGGGTCACTCCCCCTCGGGTCACTCCCCCACGGGTCACTCCCCAGTGATGGAGTCTAAGGAAGGAAAGGAAGTAAGTACTGGAAGCCATGTTTGAACACGATGTATTAGTGATTAATCTAGGTTCTTGGCTCACGGTGCAATCAGTCTTTTACCTTGTTCGAACCATGCCTGAGAAAGCTTTGTCTAACATGAGAGGGCCGGTCCAGGGCCTCAGCCTTCTTTCTCTGCTACCTTGTCCATGACTGGTGTCCACTCTCAATAGTTGAAAGTTCAAAGTCCAGGTTTTCTGGGAAACATCCACCATGCAAAATTGTAAATGCTGGCATATTTTGCCGCATCCTACACTGGCCGCTCCTCACCTTGGAGTAGCAGGCCAAGTGTCAGCTTTGATGATACAATAATTGTGTGTGTGTGTGTGTGTGTGTGTGCACGCGCGCGCGCGCGTGCATGTGTATACACGTGTACGTGTTACCAAGAGGGTCACATCTGCCCAGACACATCAATGAGAGACCTCTCCTCCCTTTCCAGTTTCCCCATCTTCAGGCCCAGGAGATAAATGTCTCTGACTTTTGAGATTGCTAGCTGCCTGGGAGCAAAGGTATCAGAAAGGACAAGATGTAGACCCTGGGATGCAGACTTGGGCTGCTATGGGGTGGGGAGCTAGGCAGGCATTTGCTTGTGAGAGATCTGGCTTTGGGAAGGGTTTTGGACTGTTGATGGCCCTCTGAAAGGAGGCTTTGGAGGTAGCTACAGTTAATAAAGGTAGGGAGTTGCCTGGGGCCCCTGACATCTAAAGGGCAGCACAGTTTAAGAGTTCAGGGATGCCACTGTGGAGAGAGATTTCTCAGTTTCTCCATGTCAGTCCCGCTTCATAAGAGGCCGCTCTGCCTAGGGATGCTCATCCCTTCCCAGCAGAGACACAGTGTCCTTCTCACTGACTGTGGAGAGAAAAGAAAGAAAGGTTTTGCTAAGCAAATGAAAGATGTGAAGGAGATTAAAGTAAGAATATTTAAATTACAGACTGTGCCTTTCAAGCATGCTCAAGCAGTTCTTGAAGCACCCATTTAGGGAGTGCTGATTGATAAGGGCCTATGAATTATTCTTATCTCCTAGTTCCTAGCTCTCTGGAGGGCAACACTTGGTTAACCTAATTTGAATCTAATTTAAATGACTTAAGAGTAATAACACAAGTATGTGCTTGAACCTAATAAAGCCTAATTTATTAAATAGGACGTTTTAGAAGAACTGTATGGCACAGCCAGACAGGGGCCTTTGAAATCATTCTTTATTTAATAAATAAAGAAACAAAGTCCCAGAACAATAAAATGCTTTGCTGTAGGCCAGACAGTTAGCAGCCATGCACACTGGGGACTTGAACTCTGTACCCTATATGTGAATGGGGGCTTCTGCTCCACTCTCTGAGGGCCTGTGCTTCCCACTGGGGCAAACTTAGTTCCCTACAAGTTATGGGAAGTGGGTGATGGATGAGGAAGAGTTCCCCATGGGGACATTCACAAGGTGGCCTGTTGACCTGTGTCCCAATCCTCTACTAACCAAGCAGACCTTCTGTGAGGCTGAGAAATCATGGGGACTTGGGTTTTTTAGGCATCCCAATGGGGCTGAACCCCTTGGAACAACCTGGGACTGAACACGTGTTTAGAAATCCTGAAACCCACAGGTTCACAGGCATTTTTCCTCATGCCCTGGGCTGGGCACAGGTTGGTTTCTGTCTCCAGGCTGTCCTCAGCGCAAGAAAACCCAGTGCAACAAAAACTAGTGCTTACTCTGTCCTTTCTTTCTTCTGTCACACCTCTAGCTCCCATCTTGTCTGCAATAGTTCACACTTGAGTGTGCTGGGCATTGCGATAAGCTCCCATGTGTCTTGACATATTAAAACCTCAATCTTACAGATGAAGAAATTGGAGCTCACAAAACTTGATGGCCAGGCCACTAAAGTCCTACAGAAACCAGACATTGGGGCCCAAGCGCTCCACTATCTGCTGGTGTCCACAAAGAGGGCCTGGCGGAGAAAAAATAGATGTCCTCTTGGGGGTAATTCTGGCCATTCCCAAGTGCCAGGAGTCTCCCAACAGTAGATGGTGACCCAGAACGTCTATCCATCCTTGCTCTTGAGTCTGGATTGCCTTCCAAACTGTCCTCTGGAGTCTGGCTTTCAGAAATCTTAGGTGCTTATGGGTAAAAGAAAAACTCCACCTGCGCAGGCCCAGGCGGGGCGGCAGACCACCGGCGCAGGCAGCGGCAGACCTGTGCAGGAGGTGGCAGACAGCTGGAACCGGCGCACAACACCTAGAGCAGATCGCCCCACTACAATTAAAGCAAAGAGGTAGGCCTTTGGTTGGCGAGATCCCTAGCAAGGAAGGAGCCGGGTCCTGTTCCTGAAGACCTTTCTGAGGGGCGAGAGGGAACTTGGCCCCTGGCAGGAGCCAGGAAACAGAGCGACAGCATTTTGTAGGAGGAGCCCCTGGCCAACAGGGAAACCTAACCCGGTTCTAAAAGACCCATTAGATAGCTTCAATAGGAGGAAATAGGCAGGCACCAAGGCAAGAATTCACCCAACAATCCGAAAAACAACATGAAAACACCAGAACCCAATGATCTTACAACAGAAGGACTTGAACACCCTAACACAGAAGAAGTGGAAAAAAATGACTTTATGAAAGCAATAGAGTCCCTTAAACAACATGTAAAAAACATCCTTATAGAAATGGATGAGACGTATAACAAAAAGTTTGAAGGATTGAGTAAATACGTACATGAGACCCTGGGAAACCAAGAAAAAACGAACAAACAGGTAATGGAAACAATTCAAGAATTGAAAACTGAAATGGAAGCAAGGAAGAAAACACAAACTGAGCACCAGCTGGATATGGAAAATCCAGGTCAACGAGCAGAGCCTACAGAAACAAGCGTAATCAATAGAATACAAGAAATAGAAGAAAGAA
>NW_026068145.1:1091142-1143383 GCF_014885135.2 Alexandromys fortis | reverse complement strand
CTTCCCACAGGGCAGGGAACCCTGATTGCTCTTTGGGCTGACGAGGGAGGGGGACTTGATTGGGGGAGGAGGAGGGAAAGGGGAGGCGGCGGTGGGGAAGAGACAGAAATCTTTAATTAATTAATAAAGAAATAAATAAATTATAAAAAGAAAAAGAAAAACTCATCCTCAGTACAAATAAAAATTTAGGATTTATGCCTGTGGAGTCAGCCTTGGGTATTGGGCAGTGTCTCCAGAGAGACCAAGAAACGCAGGCATTTCTGTGATCCTGCATTGATATTCTCACACGGTTGTGCTGCTATGAAGTCCATGGTCCTTTGAAGTCTGTGAACCTTGATAAGTGGTGTCATACCCAGAACCCAGGATCAGAGTCAAGTATGATTCCTGTCCCCCCACCCCCCACTGTGTTTAGACCTTGAGAGCTGCCTGGCCTCTAAGTGAGTGAGTGTGTGTGTGTGTCTGTGTGTCTGTGTGTCTGTGTGTCTGTGTGTATGTGTGTGTGTGTTGGAGCCTGACTGTGCAGAGCTTAATTGAATTGAAAGGGCAGTGACATTTTCTTGGTTGAAATGAGCAGGGTTGTAATCAAAGGTCGAGGAAGCTTGCAGACACCCGCCATCCTGCCATTACCTGGCACCATCTTACGTAGAATGTGCCCTTTCTCAGACACTCGCGGTGTTTCTATGAAAGCAACCCTCACTTGGCATTCAGCCTTCCACTGGCTGGCCTTCACCTACATTTCTGGACACGTCACTAGCAACAGTGGCAATGACATTTACATTGGTCTGTCTCTTCACAGTTTCCAAAATGCTTCCTTTTAGGCTTCAAAGCTTCTTAACAACTATTTTAGAAGTGAGGACATAGGTCCAAAAAGGTAAAAGGCCATGTCCGAAAGCCACTGTACTTTTCCAGGGCTCATGGTAGGCTTCACTGTGGTTTAGAATGTTTGTTCTCCCTCCAGGGTGGGGGCCTGCCTTCCTGGCCCTGTCACCAGCAGGTTTTGGCATGGGCTTGCTTGGTCCAGTGAAATATGGCTAAAAATGGCACATGTCACTGGGTTGGGGGTGCATGCCTGTAATCTCTGCACTTGGAAGGTAGAGGCAGGGGTATTAGTGGGATTAGGAGTTGGGAGAGCAGCCTCAGCTATATGAGAGTTCCCTATAAACAAACAGATAAAAAAACATGGCGTACATCATGTGTAAGTCAGGCATTGTTTAACCACGCCTTTCTTTTCTCTCTGTTGCAAGAGAAAATGTCCCAGCAGTCCCTGCAATAGGGGCTGCCCTATCAGTCTGGAGCGTGGACTCCAGTGACCACAGAACATAAACTGTGGAGTCAGAGTGGACTATAATGTTGGGAAGCCAGCTGCTGTGGTGGCGGGCGGTCACTGAGGTGTGGGAGAGGCCTGTTTCATTGGCTCTTAAACTGACCGCATAGCGTTAGCGTTTGGCTTAATCCCAGACTGTCAGTCTTTGTATAAACAGTGTTGGGCTCGCAACCTTATGCACTGGGACTCCTGTGTCTGTGAATTATTCTTCCCGAAGTGATATCTGAGGTCAAAGTGTATGCACACCTCTTTGACAAAAGCAAAATTTGAATTATGGAAAATTTACAAATAGGACCCAGAGGTTGTTTGGGATTAAGGTGAATGCAGCATCAATACATGGCGCAGCGCAGGTGAACCGTGAGAGTACGCGGAGGACAAATAAGCCAGCTACAAAAGTCCACCAGGCCATCCCATCCCATGGCCATACAATGTCGAGATCAGGCCGATGTATAAACCAGAAGGCAGACTGGCGACTGCAGGGCCCTGAGGAAGGTGGGGGTGAGGAGTGGCTGCTTAATGGATCCTGGCTTCCTCTTGAGATGATAAAAATGTTCTGCGATTAGACTGAGAATATCACGAAATCATTGAATTGTACAACTTAGGAGGATGGGTTTTATGATATATGAATGATACTCCTGTAGAGCTAAGAGAAACAGTACATTGAGTTCTGTGCACCCCTCGCCTGAGTTCCCCTGATGTTCTCAGCTGGGAAACGACCGGACAAATTGTACCATAGTTATACTGTGGAATATTAAAAATGCAGAACAGCAAACACAGTGGCGTTTGTTTTTTAAGAAGAAATTGTTTAAGCCAGACATGGTAGTACACGCCTCTGATCCCAGTGCTTGAGGGGATGAGGCAGGAAAACCAGGAGGTGAAGGCTACTGAGACCCTGTCTCAACAGACAAAACGGAACACCCATCCGTGGAGCTGAGAGACACCTCAGCAGGGAAGAGCTCACAGTGGTTCCCAGCACTACCCTGGACCACTTACAAGTGCCTGTTACTACAGCTCCAGGGGTTCTGACTCCTGACACCCTCCCTGGCCTCTGCAGACACCTGCGTTCATATGCATCCCCTCAGCCCCAGGCATACATAGGTATACATAATGAAGATAAATTCTTTAGAAAAATACCAATCTGTCTAAAATAAATAAAAATGCATTGTGTGTGTATTTATTTTCTTGTGTTTAAAATAGCACACAGAAAGTGGAGATAGCACATGAACCTGCTATTTGGGAGCTAGCGAGACATTTGGTGGGTAAAGGTGCTTGTTTGACCTGAGTTCAATCCCTGGTTCCCACATGGTAGAGAGAGAACCAACCTCCATGCATACGTATATGATGGCTTGCTCTTGTACTCACATGCACACACACACACACACACACACACACAATAAAAAATAAAAAAGGGTTTGGAGAGATGACTCAGCGAAGAGCACTGGTTGCTCTTCCAGACTCCCTGAGTTCAATTCCCTGCAACCACATTGTGGCTCACAACCATCTGTAATGTAATCTGATGCTCTCTTCTGGCTGGCAGGCATGTGTGCAGACAGAGAGCTCATACATTAAAATAAATAAAAATAAATCTGCATAAGATGCTTTAAAAAACAAAAACAAGCCAGACAGTGGTGGCGCATGTCTTTAATCCCAGCACTTGGGAGGCAGAGGCAGACGGATCTCGGTGAGTACAAAGTCAAACTGGTCTACAGAGTGAGTTCCAGGACAGCCAGGACTATCACACAGAGAAAACCTATCTCAAAAAACCAAAACCAAAACACCCAAAACTTAATACTTGTTATGGGCAGAATTAAGAGTGGAAAAAGAAAGATTGTATATTTGTTTGTTTCTGTTTTGTTTGAGACAGAGTCTCAGAGACCCAGGCTAGCCTTGAATTCTGTACAGCCAAGGCTGACTGTGAACTCCCATCTCTCCCTCTAAATGCTAGGATTATAGGCCCGCTGCACCACGTCTGGCTTACAGTTTGTTTTATGACCCCATTTACTTTAACTTGGTAGGTAGTTGCATGTAGTGTTTCTAACTTCTCACAGGTTAATAAAAAAGGTTTAGGGAAAAATAAGACAAGGGCACCTGCTAGATATTTTACCTCTGGTTTTTAAGCAGTCAGCTGGTAGTAAGAGCAACACGCACAGGGGTCCTGCACGTTTGCTCTAAGGACTGGCATGGCTGAAGTTCAGAAGGATGAGGGGAGGGGTGAAGTGGAAGTCATGAACCTCAGATCTCGGTCATCAAGATTTTTTAATATAGGGTACTTACTAAACAGTCCTGTGACTCAGTTGCCTTGCCTTGAGATTTCTTTCACTGGTGTGTTGTGAGGGTCAAACGAGGTCACATTTGCAGGGATTTTAGCATAGTGTCTACCACGCAGTGGTCCTTAAATGATGGCCACAGAAATTTCTCAGTTGTTTGTGAAGCGGGGAAACTGACTATAAGACCTATAAAGAGACGGTGACCTCAATTTTGACTACTGTTTTCAGATACTCCTAAGGCCAAGCTCCAACTCCGGCTCTGGCTAATAGTCAGCTAAGATAGAAGACGAGATTCCCCAGCCTATCTTGCAGCTAGGTGCAGGGGAAGTCTTAGGCTAGACTTCCCTTTGGAAAGCTGTCCTTCTTGACTTCCTTTCTCCTGACTTTCCTGTTGGGTTCTCTGTGAGGATTCTGGATTCTGCGCAACCTTGAAGAACACTAGACCCTCATTATGGTGAAGCAATACACAGAAGCCCTCATCTTGGCTCTCCTGCAGTTACCATGGTTGCCCCAGCTAGACTTCCTTTGGACTTAACACACAAGAGAAAAAAGAGCCTGCCTTGCTTAAGGCTCTTTTCTAAGTTTTTGTAAAATGAAGATGAGCCCTAACTAAGATACTTCTCATAGGACAGCTGACCAGGAAGTCAAGGCTTGTGACTCGGAGCTGCAGAGTGACCGAGGAAGCACTTGTTCCTTTCCCAGGGTGACATAAGGGCCTGGAACTTACTCATCACCGATGTGGAGCCTGGGCCAGACCTCGTTGACGTGCGTGTACTGGGGACTGCCCTTCCAGAAGAGGCGCTCCAGCTCGAAGGCACCAGGGGTGCAGTAGTCCTCAGGCTCTCCCTCCTCCTCCTGAAGGGACAGCCTCTTGGCAGAGGGGTAGGTATTCTTGAGGCTTGTCTTTGTATCTCCCGACGCCATTTTGGAACCAAGGGATTTTCTTTCCTTTCTGTAGGAAAGAGAGTCAGGATGGGGTTAGCATGGAACAGTGGTCGTTAAAGAAGGTCACGATGGGGTTAGCAGGGAATACTGGTCGTTAAAGAAGGTCACGATGGGGTTAGCAGGGAATGGTGGGCATTATAGGGGTGAGGATGGGGTTAGCAGGCAGCAGTGGGCATTTAGGGGTGAGGATGAAGTTAGCAGGAAACGGTGGGCATTATAGGGGGTTAAGATGGAGTTAGCAGGCAGTGGGGGCATTATAGGAGGAGGTGAGGATGGAGCCTAATTTGGTGGGTTTGTCTCTCGCCTGCTGTGTCCCCTCTTGCTCACCCCAGGCCACACTGGTCAATGAGGAAGGCCATTCCGGCAGTTAAACAGCACTCCCCAACATTCCAGTGTGCACACAGCGAAAGGGCTGGGGCCTGAGGCAGTTTCATAGCAGACGGCAGAGCAGCTTTGAGCCTAGGAAATTCCCCTAGGCGAGCCAGGTTGTCTATCCCCTGCCCTCGTTTTTGTTTTTATTCGTTTGCTTGCTTATTTATTTTTGGTTTTTCGAGACAGGGTCTCTTGGTGTAACTCTGGCTGTCCTGGAACTCAACTCCGCAGACCAGGCAGGCCTTGAACTCAAAGATCTACCTACTGGGGTTGAAAGAGAGTCCTAGCTAGACAGCAGTGTCTGCTCATCGAAAGCTGTTGGGGAGTTTATCAAGCTCTGCTGGTGGGATGTGGAAGAAATGTCTCCATTTTTCCCCAGGAATCTTGCAGATTTGACAAGTAAACCGGACTTCCTTAGCTGTTCATCCACACAGCTCCAAATCCAAAGATTCACCCTCCAAGGATCAAATGAGAAAAGGGAACCTGTTCTGAACCTGACAAACTTCCTCTCTTGCCTTTACTCCCTAACCAAGGTAGCTTAACCACCATTCATTCACACATTATATATACTGCACATCAAAGTAACCCAGAGATGATTTAAAATCTCCATATGCAAATATTGGCCACGGTCCCTTTTGAGACAGGGTCTCCTGTAGCCCAGGCTGGCCTCAAATTTGTGGAGTAGTGATCCTGATTTCTAATCCTTTCCCTCCATGTCCATAGTTCTGACTTGATAGGTCTGTACCACCGTGCCCAGTTTATAGGATGCTCAGGCACAAACCTGGGCTCTGTGCTTAGGCGGGTGCTCTCCCATTTTATAAGAAGGACTTGAACGTCTGTGGATGCTGAGGCTCCGAGGATCTAGAACCATTCCTCCATGGCTTCCGCAACCCTCCTTCTCTGACAGCTGCTGTCGGTTCCGTTTCTTTAGAGTCACTGGCTCAGTCTTAACTCTAAAATGTGCCGTTCTCACCACTCTCCACAGGAGGGAAAGAGCACACTGAAGATGTTTGGCACATATCTCTAGCCTGCTGAGAGGGAGGGTGGTGGAGGCTGCAGTGTCATAGGATAAATCCAAGAGTGTTAGAAAAGCCAGGAGCACGAAACATCTGGATGAAAGACTGTAGAACGCAGTCTGAAAGGCGCGTGCATCACCTCAGACGCACGTACCAAAATAACTCCAGGGGATTCACACTCTTTAAACACTCCAACAGGCCCACAGTCTGGAGAGATGGCTCAGCGATCTAGAGCCTGCACGGTTCCTTCATAGTTCTGTTCTCACACCCACACATCGGGTGGCTCACAACTACCGCCACTTGAGCGCCAAGGCGGTCCATTGCCGTCTTCTAGACATTGCCAGCACCGGCTCTCACATGTGCTTCTACCTACATACACACATTTACATAATTCAACATAAATCTTTAAGATGGATATAATGATAGTTTAATCCCAGTACTGGGGAGGTAGAGGCTAGCAGATATCTGAGTTCAAGGCCACCCTGGTCTACAAAGAAAATTTCAGGACAGCCAGGGCTTCACAGAGAAACCTTGTCTACCCCCCCTCACACACACCATCCCCCAAAAAGTAAAGCCAGGCAGTAGTGGCACATGACTTTAATCCCAGCACTTGAGAGGCAGAGACAGGTGGATCTCTGTGAATTCAAGGATAGAGAAACCCTGTCTGGAGAAAAAAGAAAGGTAAAATATTCACAGGTGAAATGATGTAGTCCCTAGAATTTGTATCAAACCGATACAGTTGGAGGGCCAGCCAGATGGCTCAGCAGGTAAACTGCTTACCAAAAATGCCTGGAGAGCTGAGTTCAGTTTCCAGAAGCCACATGAAAGAGGCAGGGAATAGATGTGGAGAGAGTGGTCCTCTGACTTCTATACATGTGCTGTGGTATGCACACATATAAAATAAAAATATAGTTGGATGAATGCAGAAACGCAGTGTTGGAGGTAGGGTACTGATGGAGGGGGGGGGAAGCAGGATTGGCTGGGAATGGGGGTTAGGTTTGCGCTGGTTTACATGCAGTTGGCCCCATAATCTCATGGGGGAGCGATACTACTGGGAGGAAGTGTGTCACTGTGGAGGTGGACTTTGAGGTCTCATATATGCTCAAGATGCCAACCACTTCCTGTTGCCTGCAAGCCAAGATGTAGGACACTCGGCTCCTCCAGCACCGAGTCTGCCTGCACGCCACCATGTCTCACCATGATGACAATGAACTAAACTTCTGAAAATGTAAACAAGCCACAGCAATTAAATGTTTTCCTCATAAGAGTTTCTGTGGTCATGGTGTCTCTTCACAGCAATAGAAACCCTGTTCCTCTTTGCATGTGTTTAGGAATCCCTGTGATTAATTTTTGAAAGTGCTAGGCACAGTGATAAATACCTACGGTCTAAAATATTCTGGGAGGTGTTTCAGACCAGGAATCTAAGAGTTGAGAATGAGAAATCAGTCTCTTAAGAAAAATAAAAATTTTAGCTGGGCACACACCTTTAATCCCAGCACTTGGAAGGCATGGGCAGGCGGAGTTCTGTGAGTTAGCCTGGTCTACAAAGTGAGTTCCAGGACAGCCAAGGCTATTACACAGAGAATCCCTATCTTAAAAAAAAAAGAAAGAAAGAAAGAAAGAAAGAAAGAAAGAAAGAAAGGAAAGAAAAAGAGTAAAAAATTTAAAGAACGATGAAAAGGCTTGGAACTGTAGATGGAGGTCGTTCATCTGTTCCCAGCCGCGCAGACCCAAAATAATCACACAGAAACTGTATTATTTGCAATACTGTTTGGCCAATAGCTTAAGCATATTTCTGGCTAACTCTTATATCTTAAATTAACCCATTTCTATTAATCGGTGTATCACCACATGGCTGTGGCTTACTGGCAAGGTTTCAGCGCATCTGTCTCCTGCTGGCAGCTACATGGCTTCTCCCTGACTCAGCCTACTCTCTCTACATAGATATCTCTTTCAGCCTGGCTATATTCTATTAAGCCATTGGCCAACAGCAGCTTCTTTATTAACCAATAAAAGCAACATATATACAGAAGGACTTCCCACACCACTGAAAGCATTGTACCCATGATTCAATTCTCCTATAGAGATGGGCCAGGTTTTGTGAGTTCTTCCTTCTTACAGCCTGCTTCATAGAGTAGGGATCACATGGGGAAGAGAGGACCCTGCTTTGGAGCCTGCCAGTACCATTCATTGTAAAGATTGTCTCCACTAGAGTCATTGGCACGGGCTGAAAATACAGATTCCGGGATTGTACACTGGCAGCAGGGACCGCAAAGTCCTTATTTTAGCAAGATCCCAGGAGAGTCTGTGCTTGCTGACAGTCCAAAGTAGTTGACTGACATGTGGCTGAAGAGTCAAAGGAATGGTTGGAAGGGTGCCGAAAATGCCTTCTACCTCCTCCCTGAAATGGGGCCAGGTCATTGGCTTCCCATGCAGATGCAGGCCTGGGAAAGGAAGGACTTGGCCCACCCAGATGGAGGGTTGCTGGGTGTCCTTATCTCTAAAGTAAATTGATGGACTGAGGGGTGAACAAACGGATGGATGATGAGCAAATGAGAGGAATGAATGACAAAGGCCTGGGAAGCGTGGCCAAGGGCTCAGCCAGAGCTTTGGAAGCAGGACCGGCGCTCGCTCCGACTGGGTTCAGGGGAGGGCAGTGCAGTGCACAGGGTAGACTCTGCCTTCTCCCAGGGGCGGTTGGAGGCCTGAACTTGCCTCTTGGGCCTGCCTGCTGGGGTTTCAGGGACGGGGGCAATATTGCAGGCCTGGCTGAAGCTTCTCTTGCAGGAACCAGCCCAAACTCCTAGGTTGCAGCTTTCCTTTAGGCCGGCAGCAGCCGGAGTTCCAAAGACCTACTGCTCAGTGCATCCACGGCTCTCGCTCATCTTATTTCGAAGTGAGGCCTCCTGTTCCTAAATACTGTGGGTTTAGGTTCCCTTGAGTCCTGCTTATCACTAAGGGGACTTAAAAAGATACGATTTTAGGGAGATGCTAGAGTCTGTTCCGGTGTGGAACTTCCATCTGCCTCCTTGGATCGCTAACGCTGACCTCACCCTTGGTGAGGCCTCGTTCCCCTCGTTAGGCTGTGGAGGGAACCATCCCTGGCTAGGGCCCTGCATTTAAAACCTTGGCTGTATTTCCAGACAGAAGAGGAAGTGGTGCGGTCTGCCGGAGCAGCTAGGCACTTAGAGGGGGCTCTGGGACCTATTATCCTCCAGCAATGCGGGAAACAGAACAGAGCGGGGAGCTGTCCAGAAACCACAGACCTGTAATCTTTCCAAATCCCGAAGACGGCCGTGCACCCCCAAACCCTACCCACACAGCTCCCAGATCTTTCATTCTTCTAGAGGAGGGGAGAGTCTGTTTCCCAGATCACAGCCAAAAGGGGAGGGGAAAGCAAACCTCTTCTGTTTGGTTTCCATAGATTCGACCGGGAGATTAACTGCCAAGGTCTCCATGACACACTGTATCAATCACAGGCTAAATGTCATAATGTGAACTGGGCAGGCTGTCAAGACAGGCTTCCAGATTCCAGTTACAGCTTCATACGTAAAGATTTGGACCTGAGGAAACCAATGCCAGCTCTGAAGGCTCCTTGGCCTGTGTGAGCATCCTTCTCAGAGGAACAGAAGCCAAGCTGGGCTCCTTCACAAAGAGGACAGGTGGATGGCATACTAACATAGTGGAAGGAAGTAGCTGAATACCAAGATCAAACGGTAACTGAATTATTAGCGCTAAGTGAGAGACACTAGGGAGTAGCGGGTGCTGCGGCAAACTAAAGAGCCCTGGGACAGCAACCCGTCATCCCATGCAGGAGTGCAATCCAGATATTTCTGCTATTGTTGAAAGATTTTATTTATTTATGGGGGGCGTGCATGTGTAGAGGTCACAGGATACATAATGGAAGTTGGTTCCCTTCTTCCACCATTTGTGTTCTGGTGACTGAACTCAGTCTGGGCTGCAAGTACCTTTACCTACTGAGCCATCTTGCTGACTCCTAATATATTTTTTAAATGTTTCTCTCTCTCTCTCTCTCTCTCTCTCTCTCTCTCTCTCTCTCTCTTTCTCTCTCTCTCTGTGTGTGTGNTGTGTGTGTGTGTGTGTGTGTGTGTGTGTGTGTGTGTGTGTGTGTGGCGTCAGAGGACAGCATATGGGCATCTATTCTCTCCTTTTACCGTGTGGGCCCTAGGGAATCAAACTCAGGCTGCTGGGTTTGCCAGCAAGTGCTTTTACATACTGAGTCATCTAGGCAGTCCATTTCCTGATTTTTTTATAAAAAGCCAGAGAGCTGGGCTGGAGAGATGGCTCAGTGGTTAAGAGCATTGCCTGCTCTTCCAGAGGTCCTGAGTTCAATTCCCGGCAACCACATGGTGGCTCACAACCACCTGTAATGAGGTCTGATGCCCTCTTCTGGGCTGCAGACATACACACAGACAGACTATTGTATACACAATAAATAAATAAATATTTTTTAAAAAAAAGCCAGAGAGCCCCCCAGAGTTTTATAAAATACTCTCATCTGTTTTGCTTTTGAAAAGGGACATTAGTATGTAGCCCTGGTTGGCCTAGAAATCACTACATAGACCATGCATATGTTGAACTTTGAGCAGTCCTTTTACCTCAGCCTCCCAAGTATTGGGATTGTAGGTATGAGCCACCATGACAAGCTTCAAGTTACAGTTCTGAAATCAGATCAAAGTCTTCTCTCCAGTCATGCGGTGGTGGCGCATGCCTTTAATCCCAGTACTCGGGAGACAGAGGCAGGAAGATCTCTGTGAGTCTGAGACCATCCTGGTCTACAGAGTGAGTTCCAGACCACCTAGAGGTGTAGAGTGAGATCCTGTCTCAAGAAAGAGGAGGTCATGGTGGTCCTGAGGAGGTGGTTATTGGTGAGAAGAGATCAAAAGGTTATGAAGCAATGTGTATGTTATGAGTCTGGTTTTAAATGAAGGTAATACAGGATTAACACTGGCTCTGTGCTTGTTGTAAAGCAATGGATTATGTCTGATTTGGTCTCTCTAGTGTCTGTGATGTAAGAGTACATTACATCAGCATATGGAGCAAAAGTTACCCCGATCCCATGAAGTTCTGATTTAGGGTTGTTATGTATGTGGAAGGTGTTCACTCTGAAATTGATGGTGCCTTCCTGAGGGCCCTAGAGCAACTGAGTTATCCTGTGGGCCTTGGGACAGCAGTCAGGCCTGGCTTCTCTCGGGTCATTCTAGTCTCTTGTGCTTCCTGGAGAGCCATGGCGACTCCGGTCTGTAGAGACCCCAAAGCTGGCACAGTGTCTTTAGGAAAATGGAAGCCTGGTAAGCAAGCCCAAGATCTCAAAAGAGGGGGTGCAGGGGTGTAGCTCTGATGCTTCAGGATAAAAGGACCTCCACTCCTAGGGAAACTCCTCCCTCCTCTGCCTGCAGATCAGAGACCCTTCCACTCCCACTCCTCGAGCAGAGAGGGCTCAGGACTTCCCTTCAGCCCAGTCTGGAGTTAGTTGGAGCCAATGTCCTCAAGGACACTCTGGGCTCATCAGTGCAATTGGAGGCAGCACCATCTTCTCTGTGACTCGACCTTCCAAGTCAGGCCAAAACTTTACCGGCCTGGTCAGTGTGAGAAAGAACTGGGCATGGTTGGATTGGCCAATCCACAAAGATCTCTAGCTTCTAGAAGTTTCTTGTCTAACAGAATAGTTTGTGATTTTGTTTTGTTTTGTTTCTGTTGTTGTTGTTTTTGAGACAGAGTTTCTCTGTAGCTTTGGGGCCTGTCCTGAAACTTGTTCTGTAGACCAGGCTGGCCTCGAACTCACAGAGATGTGCCTGCCTTTGTCTCCCAAGGGCTGGGATTAAAGGTGTGTGCCACCACTGCCCAGCTGAATTTTTTTCTTTTAATCTGCCCCTGGAACTGAGAGAATTGTTTTTGATGCAAAAACACAAGTCTGAATCTCTAGGCCCCGTGAACAAAGTGGAGCCTGTCACCCCAAGACCGTGGGACAGAGACAGGAGGAGCAAGACTGCATGAGCTGTGGGGGAAGAGAGCTGGGGCTTGCTCACTGCAGGCACAGCTCCAGGTTCAATAAGAACCTATTTCTCAAAGGACTAAGGCAAAGAGCAATAAAGCAGGATGGCCCACATGGCCTCTGGGCCATGTGCACATATCACACACACACACCTCACATACATACATGCACATATCATACACACCCCAAACACACATGCATGCACATATCACACACACATACATGCACATATCACAACACACCCCACACACATACATGCACATATCCTACACACACACCCCACACACATACATGCACATATCATACACACACACCCCACACATAATGCACATATCATACACACACCCCACACACATACATGCACATATCATACACACACCCCACACATAATGCACATATCATACACACACCCCACACATACATGCACATATCATACACACACCCCACATACATATATGCACATATCTCGCACACTCCCACACATACATGCACACATCACACACATATACAAGCACTTATCATGCACACACCCCACACATACATGCACATATCATACATACCCCAAACACACATGCATGCACAATCACACACACATACATGCACATATCACAACACACCCCACACACATACATGCACATATCATACACACACACCCCACACATAATGCACATATCATACACACACACCCCACACACATACCTGCACATATCACACACCCCACACATACATGCACATATCATACACACACGACACACATACATGCACATATCACGCCCTCACACACATACATGCACATATCACACCCCTACACACATACACGCACATATCACACCCCTACACACATACACGCACATATCACATACACCACACACACGCATATACCATACACACATACATGCACATATCACACACATATACATGCACATATCACACACACATACATGCACATACACACACATACATGCACATATCATACACACACCCCACATACATACTTGCAATTTTTCAAACAGTCTGTCCTCTTTTCAGAGATGCCCGTGGACATTTGTGTTCCTAGGGAAGAGTCAGTTCAAATTTAAATGTGATGCAGACACATTGCTTCTCAACACCACCAGAGTTGGGTCTGGAATGTTCCCTGGAAGGAGGGAGTGAGAACGATGTTGCATAATGGCTCTGTTAATGGAACAATGCCTACTGCTAAATTTTGGATTTGGCAGGAGTGTCCAAATATAAGTATATACATATTTTCAATTTGCCCCAAGTCTGTATGCATTTAAAATCTACCAAAAATGAGCCTAACCAGAGCATAAAAATCTGTGGATTCTTTTAAAATTAAAACTTGGATGAGAAAACCCGGGAATTTTTGTTGTTGTTGTTGTTGCCTATAATTTAATTCTTAATGTATCAGACATAATCCAAGTTTAACAGTTTTTTTTTCTTTTGGATTCTGGCAAGCATGTTAACAGGAGGCAATTATGTGAAATAATATAAAATCCTTTTATTAAAAAAAACAGAGAAGCCTTCATTTAAGCGGAAATTTAATATCACTTCTCCGATGGCGCCGATGCCATGGGCTCATTTGATTAGCTCTTCACATGATCCGCGGTGCTTTGGGGGTAATTTATGAGCTCCTAATTGATTTTCCCAGTCTTGGTTTGGCAAAGGTGGACCTCCCCAAGATGTGAGGTGGCTGGAGGCTCACACTTAGCTTCCCTCTCCCACAAAAGAATCAGCCCAAATGGACGCTACCCTGTGACGAGGGAGATGAGGTTCACGATGCCCTGACCAGGCCAGCTGTGGCTCCTGACTCTGAGATGTGTGGGATGCTGCGGGCAGTTTCCCAAAATGACAAGCTCTTTCAAGAATCATTTCCCGCAGCGTGTCACCTCAGAACAAGAGTTGTGGGGAGAAGGGTAGAGGGTTCATGCTGAGTGCTGAGGGGGCAGCTTTTGGCTCCCACTGTGAGCCCCTTCTTTTTCCTATCCGGACTACTCTTCCTTCCTAGGTCTGCCTTTCAAATGCCACACTGGGAAGGCTTGGAGCCAAGGCTGTTGTTTCTGAAAACCACCACAGAAGTCTCAGAGAAATCCCAGTCCTGGCCAGACTCTTAGGAATGAGCACACGGGTGGCCTCCCTCATTGTATTTCCCAGGGAACATCTGTTCTCGAAACCTCCTAGATGGGGCGTGAAGGAAAGTGAGGGTCAGCGAGGCTAAGAAAAGTGACATCCGCTAGGCGTGGTGGTGTGTGCCTTCAATCCCAAAGCACTTGGGAGGCAGAGGCAGGCGGATCTGTGAGTTCGAGGCCAACCTGGTCTACAGAGAGAGTTACAAACAGCCAAAAGCTACACAGAGAAACCCTGTCTCACAAAATCAAAGAACAGAGCAGCCAAGTGAGAGGTCCAAGATAGGTATACCTACAGGCTCTGAGGCACGCAGGATCCAGTCTCTACCGCTACCCACGCTGTGTAACCTAGGACAAACCACCTAATTCACTGTGCCCCAGTTTCCTCATCTGGAAAGGAGGACATTGTGGAACAGAGGAAATGTATCAATACTTAAAAGGAAAGCTCCCAAAACTGTTGTGGGAGCCCAGAACTAGGGAGGCTGAGGCAAGAAGATTGACATGTGTTTGAGGCCAGCCTGGGCTACTTAGTGAGTTCCAGATCAGCTTGGGCTACAGAAACGTCTGTGGCTGGTGACCAGCCTTGAGCCTGCGCACACTGCTCTTTTATCTGTCATGGGACAGACAGTCGTCACAGGAAGTCTATCCTCACCTGGGCCCTCTAAACACCCCCCCCCCGTCACCCCAGCTGAAACCTCCTTAGCTACGGCATCTGGCTCGATGATGGTGAGGGCCGAGCCCACTCCTCTCATCCATAGCCTTTGCCCCTAAGGTGGCCTTAGAGCTGCCTCACCTGCTCTTGTTCTCTGGTCTCCTCCCACTTCCCACCGCCATGCCCACGGTGCCCCCTCAGAAGGCCCTCGAGCCCCATCACTGGTAAGTAAATGTCAGAGTCCTCCACCTTCTCCACAGGGCCCATACAGGGAGAACAAGGAGGGGCCACAGAGAAACTGTCAAAACAGCAGAAAGAACACAACCTATGGGGGTTCCTCCAGGGGCTGGTGACCTCCTCACATATGACCCTCATATCGTCTTCTTGGAGTATTTTCAGCTTCTTAACAGTCCTGGTAGTCCCAACAGCTCTTAAATTTCAGGCCCACCAGTGACAACTGGGGCCATGGGACAAGGGCAGTGGGATCTGAGACACAGGCTATCCTCTCCTCGCCTGCTGTCTAAGCTGGGTGGCTCTATGTCTCCATCACCCAGCCTTCCATCTCTACTGGAGTATTTCCACCCCAACCCTGCATGCCCTCAAAAGTGGGAAGTCCTCAAAGAGTATCTTATTTTGGGGGTGGCTTACACTCACCAGGACACTGGAGGCTTGAGTGCTGGTTTGTAATTTGCACTGCCCTACACGTGATCCAAGGGAATCGGGTGCCTCTGTTTCCCCTTGCTCCCTAACTCTAACCAGCTAGATGGACACAGGTAGAACCTTGTGTAGAATATAAAATATAACACAGAGCCTCCAATACCACAAACAGGGCCTACGAACCTTAACACACTCAGCTGTTCCCTAGAAACAGTTACAGAACCAGAAATTCAGATTTAGAGGTCATGAAAGAGAGAGGAATTCAGTGGTGTCTCTAGAGAATGCAGGGATAACGAGAGGCCTTTCATCCCCAAAGGATGTTCTCCACAGCTCCAGAAATTGTGCAAGTAAAGTCTCTCACAGTCATTTTCTCACAGGACACTTGGACAAATCCCAGAGGCAACAGGTTTCCCATTCAAAGCCCTTACCTGGGTGTCGGGTGCCTGGTGCCTGGCTGAGTCGAGAGGTCCTGGTCTGTATGTGTGGCAGCTTTACACAGAACCTCCAGACTGGCTCAGAGGGCCTATTTTTAGGGTCAGATCTGCTGACACTGACCATGCATGCTGTCCAGTCTAAGAGGAGACCTGTGGCATTTGTTTGCAAAATAATTTGCCAAGTGTGACCTGAAACCCTTGACTTAAGCAGTCTGGTATCAGGAGGCCCACATGCTTGTATCTGGTCCAGCCATAGGTACAGGACATGTGGCCATCAGGGAGGTGATGGATGGGAATTTCCCAACTTTTTTTTTCTTGGGTTGGATAAGGCCAGGTGTCCACGGCCCTGCCACGGACTCTGTCTCAGGGTGGTGGGGATGGGGGAGGTTTGCCTGCTGGCACGGAGCCCGCAGGAGGTCTCAGTGTCCACAGCATGAAGAACTCCACTGCAGTCTTCTCTGAGGTTAAGAGCACTGATTGTTCTTCCAGAGGTCCTGAGTTCAGTTCCCAGCAACCACATGGTGGCTCACAACCATCTGTAATGAGATCTGGTGCCCTCTTCTGACCTGCAGGCACACATGCAGACAGAATATTGTATACATAATAAATAAATAAATCTTAAAAAAAAAGATTCACCACAGTATGGACTATAGACACAGCTTCCCTTCTTCTCTACCTGGATTTTCTCACCTCTGTTGCCATGCACGCCATTTTCCTAGTAACCTGTCCAACAGGGGAGACTTTGACCTTCCTCAGTAGGGTTGCCCGTAGACCCCAGAAACAGAAGATTTCCGAGTTTGCATTTTTTAGAGGGTCCTTACAACACACACACATATAAACACACACACACACGGCTATAGGGGCATAAGCATCAGGGGGAGATGTTTACAGGTCTTTTAGAATAACTAAAAAGAAATGGGGGAAAAACTCCACAACATTGAATAGTAAGAATTTCAGAAGATCTGGGCTATTCTGTGTCCTGGTCATAGGGATGGGTCACAGCGCTACACATTTCCAATAAAGTTCTATCAAGGAGGGCTGCATTTTGATGTCTTTCAGTGTATAAACCACTGGGACGTGTAGGTGCTTGGGATCCAGCTGTCAGTGCCAGCCTAGATGACTTGTAACTCTGTCTAGCTTTGTGATGCACACCTTCCAGGTCAGGGAAGCTTTTTTCCTTCTCTCGTTATGTGTCCTTAGAACATACGGGGAACAGAGTCCGAATTCTGGGTGGGAGGTGGGTAGGCTGCCTTCCACTGACTTTGGAGGCAGACACCACTTTGGAGGATGGGAAGGATTTGAGCTGTGGAGGTGCCTCAGCGAAGGACAACTGATTCTCCCTCAAGTCTGGGTACCAAGATGGAATGCAGAACCTGACAGCGCTGGTCGTTTTAGTAATTCTGCCTAACTGTTTTGGAATGCCCTCTAATAAGCCTAAAATTCCAACAAACATATCATATGCATACATATATACATATGTTTGTTTCCTGAGATAAAACTTGATGATGTAGCCCAGGCTAGCCCTGAACTTCTGACCCTCTTGCTCGGTCTCCCAAATGCAGCTGTTATGTATATGCACACAATGCCTGCCATCTTTTTTTTTTTTTTGAAAAAAAATTTTCCGCCTCCTCCCAGCCTCCCAATTCCCTCCCCCTCCCCTCACTCCTCTCCCCCTCCCTCTCCAGTCCCAAGAGCAGTCAGGGTTCCCTGCCCTGTGGAAAGACCAAGGACCACCCACCTCCATCCAGGTCTAAAAAGGTGAGCATCCAAACTCGCTAGGCTCCCACAAAGCCAGAACATGCAGTAGGATCAAAACCCAGTGCCATTGTCCTTGGCTTCTCAGCAGCCCTCCTTGTCCGCCATGTTCAGAGAGTCCGGTTTTATCCCATGCTTAATATTCTTTTTTAATGTGGTTTTATTTATTTTAATTTATATGTACATGTGTGTTTCTCTGTGTGTGTGTATATGCCATATGTGGGGGGGGGGGCTGCAGTGGTCAGAAGAGGGTGTCAGATGCCCTGGAGCTAGAGTTATAGGTAGCTGCAAGCCACCATCTGTGGGTGCTGGGAACTGAACTCAGCTCCTCCACAAAGCAGCAATAAATGCACTTAAGCTCCAAGCCACCTGTCCACCGCGCTTCTTTTGACAAGCTGGTTTGCTGTGTACACCAGTAGCCTTGAACTCTCAGCCATCCTGCCCAGCCTCCCAAGTGTGGGATTATAGGCATGCACCAAGACGCCCAGCCTTGTTTTTCTAATGAATGCACACTTGTGAGCATATTTATGTGTATTAGTGCATATATGTGCATGTGCATATAGAGACCAGAGAACAGCCCCCGATGCCATCCTCGGGAATACCATGTTTCCTTGACAACAGGTCCTCTCATCAGCATGGAGCCTTGGGTATCCTCCTGACTCCTTCTCCTCAGGGCTGTGGACTACAAAGGTGTTGCATCATACTTGGAAGAATTTTATGTGGTTCTGCTGATGAACTCAGGTCCTTATTATTTTGAAGTAAGTACTTTATTGACTGGCCCATCTCCCCTGGCCCACCCTCATATCCTTTAATCTGTAGGTATAGGTGTAATAAGGGGACCCTGTAGTGACCTTTCTTTGTACTAGACTTGTAAACCATTTGTTTACTTGTTTGTTTGTTTTGGCTTGGGTTTTGTCATTATTTTTTGTTTTGTTTTGCTTTGTTTGAGACAAGGTCTCTCTCTTTAGCCCCAACTGTTCTGGAACTCACTCTGTAGACCAGGTTGTTCTCAGATTCACAGAGTTCTACCTGACTCTGCCACCCAAGTGCAGGGATTAAAGGCGTGTGCTACCATACACTGTCAAGTTATTTAATTTTTACGACAGTGTTTTATGCATTAACATTTTCAAAAACTTGAGCTAAGATTTTTAGGTTCATTTAAGTCATTTTGGTCAACTACACTATCCAATGGCTACTCCATTTTGTTCATGGAAACTATCTTAGAAGAAAGAGTTCTCCTGAGGGCCAGTGAGAGGGCTTGGGGAATAAAGGTACTCGTACAAGTACTAGCCTGGCGGCCCAGAACCCACGTAAAGGTGGAGAGAGAGAGCAAATTACACCAAGTTGTTCTCTGACTTCCTCATGCACATCTGGCACTCAGGTACACACACACACAGACACACACACACTCACACACACAGCATGCAACACAATAATAAAATAAATGTAAGATTCTCAAAAGAACACTTTTGAAAATACATAGCAAGCCAGATGTGGTGATGTTTGCCTCTAAGCCCAGCACTCAGGAGGCAGAGTCAGGCAGATCTGAGTTTGAGGTCAGATCTGCAGAGCAAGTTCTAGAACAGGGCTATATAAAGAAACCCTTTCTCAAAAAGGAAAAAGAAGAAGAAAGGAAAGGAACTAGATGGTGAAATAATCTTACTTCTTTATTGTTTTTATTCATTAGTATTTTGATAAAGATGTGTTCACATTTTCTACGTGGAATTCAGTGGATCATTTTACTTCAGATTCATTAGAACAGTGTTGTTCAAGAGAAACATAATGCAAGTCATGTTTCGCATTTTTTAATTTTTAGGAGCCACATTAAAAACTAGTTAAAAAGAAACAGGTGAAATTAATTTGGATATTTCATTTAACAGAATATATTCCAGGTATTATCATTTCAACACGTAATCAGAATGAAAATTTGTTAGAGCAGTTATTTGGTGCCATAGTAAGCCTTTGATGTATATAAAAGTTTGAGTATTACAGCCCATTTCAGTTTAGAGCAGTTTCGAGAGCTCAGCAGCCCCACTGGGCTGGTCTAGATCCTGAGACTAGAACACAACAGCCTGGTGACAGGAGCTTAGGCTGGAGCTTCCATTTGTCCCTCTCCTCCACAAGAAGGCTCCCTGCTAACCCTGTTCCGTGCTTTGGAAGTCCTTGTGGGCTGCCCGGGAGCCGTGGCCGCTGGCCAGCCCTTGTCTCTGTAGCGCTGTCACTCTTGACTTTGATGGGTGAGCTATGTGAGGACATGTGTTTGGAGAGCAGGTCTAAGGACCGGGGATGTTTCTCTGAAATCGATACCACTGTTTATCGCCGTGGCTGTCAAAACACTGGGAATGCCTGCTGTGAGCTTTCTATTGAGGGGGGCCAGGGTCCTGGCTCTACACACGGCCCTTTCTAAACTATCCCATCTCCAAAAGGACCGGTGCCTTTCGAGCCCCTCTCCAGCCTGTCAGTGTTCGCAAGCAAATCAGTCAATTGTGTCTCCATTAGCACCTGTCTTCACTCCAGGGCTAGTTGATTTTGCAGATAGATGGCTGTCTTCCTTCACCGCCTGTTACTGCCACAGTGACACCGACGGAGCTCAACGGGGAGCTTGCTTGTGTGACACAGACTGGAGGGCACGGGAGTAAAGGGCATGTGCTCTCCAAACACAAGGAAATGGTTCAACTCCAGTCTCTGCCGCTTAGCTCTAAGCCGCTATGGGCGCCCTGACTACAAGCCATCCCCTCATCTGTAGCCTGGAAATAAGCATGGGAGGCAATTTTTGTGGATTAAACAACACAGTTCATTCGGGGTTCTCGACTTGAAGACATACTAGCCACTGCTATTCTTTAGAGTCTCGGTAATTGCCTTAGTTCATTGGACAGATGAAGACATCTCTACTGAAAATTAGCAGTCCACTGGGGCTGGACTCCACCTGCGCATGCAGCTGACATTCCCACACGCCAAGGCCCCAGCCTGTGTCCAGTCCCTGCTCCAGCATGCCGTAAAACAGGGTGTCAGGGTCGGCCTCAGGTGAACCCACTGTCCAGAAATGGCCCCTTTATGAGTGAGGGCTGCCCAGAGGAGCCAGGAGACTCTAAGGAACGTTTTTTGGAAGAGGCCAACTTTGACACCAAGAGAAGAAGACTAGATGAAACTGTCATATGATATGCTGATTGCCCTCGAGCCCTGTAGGACAAAGCGAACACCTGTCTCACAGACAGTGGGACTGTTCCCAATTACCATGGAGATTTTGGCTCTGGGATAAGAATTAGCCAACCCATAATAGTTGAGTTGTGTCCAGAACCTTGAATCCATCCCAGTCAAATCTCGGGGGCTTTGAGCTGAAACGCAGCTCGGCAGCCAAGCCTTCACCTGGCATGTTGTAAGGCCCGAGTTCTAGCTGCAACACCACACAGACAAACAAACAAATAAACTTAAATATTTGCCTGGGAAGGGGAAATAACAGGATGGCCTAAGGCTAATTCTTAGGAAGGAATGGATGTCTATACAGCATGTAGTGAACCCTGGGGGATTGGGAAATGATGCCTTCTCGGGTGAGTGGGTCCCCTCTGTGCAAACTGGACAAGGTAGCTGTCCACCCCAACTACATTCGTGGACAGAAGCACTGTTGAGCAATGCTTGAAAGAAAATGTGCCCCTTCCCCCTCAGTGGACAGTGCCCTAAGTCAGGGTACCTGGCAGGGTGGCCTGGGCTAGACTTTCAATTCCCTTGATTTCTTTTTTAATTCATAATCTACATAAAAGTATTCTGGCTTGACGGGTCTGGATTCACAACCCCATTTTATAGATGAGCAAACTGAGACTCCGAGGAAGAAATCGGAATGGGATGTGGGTTCAGGCTCTAGGGCAAGTGCTGCCAGCTGACCCTGTCACATCTCTGGGACACTTGGTCCCAGTCCTAGATGGCTGTCAGATGCCCTAGTATAGAGGGGCTTTATATCCCAGCTGGAGCACGGCACACGGCTCATGCTGCTGTGCCCAGCTTCATCCCAGAATCTAGGCCAGACCATATACGGCTGCACCAACGCTAGGGAGAGACAGCTGTTTTCAGTTCAACCTGGAGTTGGTGGGGTCTGGAATTAACCAGATCAGACACAGTCCTAGGTAGCAGCCCAATCTACTTACCCCCAATGCCCAGAGGTTCTTCTCCTGACAGACAACTCAGTCCTTGTTGCTATTTCTGGCTCATATGCTGTCAGCAACACCCAAAGTAGTGACTCCAGAGTCATCCTGGTGTGTTCATGTGGGCAGTCTGCCCTGCTGCCTGGACTAGGGCATCTGGAGGCTGGGACAGAGCCTTCCCTTTGGCCTAGAGATCAGGTTTCAGCAGGGCACATTCCTGGGACTCTGTAGATGGAGTTCAGAATCTAGGGCTGCCTTGGGAAAAGGTAGGGAAACCATAAGAGCTCTGCTGTCTTGGTGGGGACTCTGAAGGATTCAAGGGTCCTTATAGGGGGAGGGTATCGGGCAAGCTGGTTGAAAGACAGTGCATGCAAGTGCAGCTGGAGCAGAGACCACCCAGTCCCAAGACATGGCAGGATCTGGTCTCTTTCATGGCCTTTGTTATGGGGCCAGGCCATAGTGGTATAAAACCCACAGCTGATGGTCCAGGGACGCACGGAGCTGTATCTGAAGGGGTTTCAGGAACCTCGTCCAGGATGGCAGCTCCTATGGTTTGAGTCTGAAATGTCCCCTCCAGGCTCATCTGTTTGAATGTTTGGATCTCAGCGGAAGGTGCAGTCTGGGGAGGTTTGGGAGCTTTTGGGACACAGAGATGTGTTACAGCTGATAGTCTACATTCTAATTTTAGCCTGAGATCTCTGCATCTGGCCTGATGTTGTAGTCACTGCGCTGTTGCTGTGACCAAGGCCATTTTTATAAAAGAAAGCAGTTAACTGGGGGCTTGCTTGCTGATAGTTTTAGAGGATTAGTCCGTGATCATCACGGCAGGAAGCAGACAGGCATGGTGCTGGAGCAGTAGCTGAGAGCTTTGTATACTGATCTTCGGGCAGCAGGACCAAACATTCAAACACATGAGCCTATGTGGGCTGCTCCCGTTCAAACACCTCACTGAGTTCTCTGACTCCTGGGCAAACAGTGTGAGCGGCCTCACATTCCTGCTGCCACAAATGGAGCTACCATTAATTTTGTCAGAAATTGCGAACCATAATAATGACGTCCTTCTTTAAGTAGCTTCTATCAGGTATTTGACACAAAAATGTAGGAGCATCAGGGAGGCAAGGGGCCAGAACCTGGAGAAATCTTCATACTCTTTGTTAGGGTCAGACAGAGAAAGCATGGGACAAGCGGGAACAGCCAGAGACGAGGGGAAAAACTTATCATTTCACCCTCAAAACCAGGCCAGGACTGTGCTGTTTACCAGTGAGGAACCCAAGGGGATCTTTCTGTCCTATCTTCTTCCTTTTCTCATGTAGCCCAGGCTGGCCTCAAACTCACTAGTACTGGGGATGACCTTGAACTTCTGATATTTCTGCCTCTATCTTCCAAGTGCTGGGATTACATGGCTGAGACATGTGCACACATGGTTTATGTCATACCGGATGTGATGATTTGAATGAAAATGGTGCATAAGTGCATAGGAAGTGAAACTTTTAGCTGTGGCCTTGTTGGAGTGTGACCTTAGAGGAAATGCGTCACTGGGGGTAGGCTCTGAGACTTCAAATGCTCAAGCCAGGCCCAGTGCCGCTCTCTCTTCCTGCTGCCCACCAATCCCGATGTAGAGCTCTAAGCCAGCTCTCCAGCACCACGTCTGCCTGCATGCCACCATGCTCCTTGCCATGACAACAATGGGCTAAACCTCAGAAACTGTAATCCAGCCCCAATTACATATATTCCTTTAGAAGAGCTGCATGGTCACGGTGTCTCTTTACAGCAATAGAAACCTTAATTAAGACATGAGGACCAAACCTAGAGCCTGTGCACACTAGGCAAGCACTCTCCTGAGCTACATCCCTAGCCCCTGGCCTGGAAGCTACTATGTCATCTAGGCTGGCCTTGAATTCACAAGGTTAGGGCATAAGCTTGCTGCTTTGTTATTCATGGCATCGTGGATCAAACCCAGAGGTTTATGTATACCAGGCAAGTGCGGGCCACTGCACTGCAGCCCCCGCACCAGCAGTGAGTTTTTCAATGAGTTTTTCAGACTGTTCACTGGTGTTCGTACACTTGTGTTTTGGAGGCAGTGCATTCATGCCACAGTAAGTGTGTGGCGGTGAGAGGACAGTTAGTGGGAGATGCTTCGCTCTCTCTGCCTGTGGGTCCCAGGGACTGAACTCAAGCCCTCAGGTTTGGTAGCACTGGACCTTAAGTCGCTTTATTTTAAAGTAAACTTCTCTTGCTTTACTATTTCTGTGTGCAGCATGCTGTGTTATGGTGTGTATGCTGCCATGGCACGAATGTGGAGGTCAGAAGACACCGTCACGGAGCCCATTCTCTCCTTTATAAGGTGGAGACTGATCTCAGGTTGTCAGGGCTCGCGCTACAGACACTTTTACTTGATGAGCCATCTTGCTGACCCCCAAAAGTGAATTTTGGCCTGGCCCAGAAAGGATGTGACCCTTGGAATTTAGCCATGGGTGAGAGTATGAAAGGGACAGGATGAGGGAGAAACTGCCCAGTCCCCAGCGCCGCATCACACTTACTCCTGAAACAGAACACTATCACTAACTCATCCCCTCCTACACTCTCTCCTCAGGGAGCCTTGTCACACCCTCAGGCTCCTCCCTCCACCAGGCTGCTGAGTCAGAACCAGCAAGCCATCCTTAGGCTCCTGGCCTTCGTGACAATAAAGCCATTGTCTCACACACATCCTTTATTATGATGAACCTTTTATTATAGAGACAGACTGAATTTTCTTCGGCATAAAGAATTTCTGTATTGGGTCAGGGACTCCACCTGCTCAAAGTGCCACCCAGCCAGCCCCGCCTCTGCCTCAGTGGAGCCGTGACTTGATGGTAACATGTCAGTGTCTCTGGAAACAGCAGAGACTGTCATCCCCAGAGCCAGGCATGTCAGGTTGGACCACGCTGGATGGAGGGGTCAGGGCTTCAGGCGCCCCCTGAGTCAGAGCTGCCCCGTTTCCCGCCTCAGCCTGTTGTCCAGAACCTGGAGTTGTCGGAGAAAGCCCGAGTTAGGGCAGATATCTCGGTGGGCCTGCACCGTCTGGATGGCATCCACCAGCGTCATGTTCTCGCAGATCATGAGGAAGGCCAGGACAATGGTGGCCGAGCGGCTTACCCCCATGGCGCAGTGGACCAGCACGCGGTCTGTAGGAAGACCCAACTAGCATTAGCCACCTGCACCCACCTCACCTTTGTCATCCCTTCTGTCCACCTGTCCCAACACCCTGGAAACCGGACATTGTCCTCATTGTCTAATGGGGCAAGGGAGGCTCAAGGTCACACAGCAATTTAGTGTAGGGCTAACATGAGCACCTGGGTCCCCTCTTTTGGCCCAGAGAGGCATCCTCTGATAGCCATTGCAACTCTAGGAGAGGGTCACCAAACTTCCAGAGCCCCTTGGATTTACATCACAGGGAATACCCTCTTCCTTTCCCCTCAGTCTGCTCTCTCTCTCTCTCTCCTCTCTCTCCTCTCTCTCTCTCTCTCNTCTCTCTCTCTCTCTCTCTCTCTCTCTCTCTCTCTCTCTGTCTCTCTCTATAACCCATGAAGCCTTGTACCTACTTATGTTTTCTGAGTCTTTGCTAGGTGTTATGATTTCTGCCTAATGGGAAGGCCTGTTTCTAAAGGCTATAGTTATACTAGTGACCATAATGATTGTGTGTGTGTGTGTTGATGTGGTGGTACACACGAGTGTATAGGTGTGTATGCATATGTGTTCACATGCATGTCAAGGCCAGAAGTCAGCTGTGTTGGTTGCTCCTCAGGCTCTGTCTACCTTGGTTTTTTGAGACAGGGTCTCTTCCTGGCTAGGCTGCCCTGCCAGTGAACCTCACTCGGATATCCTGATTTTCATCTCCCTAACACTGGGATGACGAGCACACATTCCCATGCCTGCCTTTTTCATGTAGGTTCCAGGGAGTGACTGACGATCCTCATGGTGCACAGCAAGCACCGTACACCTGGACCATCTCTCCAGCCCCCATGCTGAATCATAGCCCTATCTGCAGCTGGCAGGCTCCACGGTATGCTCATTAAATGGTGAGAGGCACCTGTTCCTTAGCGTGGGATGGTCGCTGCTGGGGTTGGTGCCACAGGCTCCCTACCCACCTGTGCCGCCTCATCCCACCCTGACCCCAACCTGCCCAGTCCCGTCCCCAGCAGCTTACTTCGGGGAGTGTTGAGGGCATCTCTGATGTATCGAGCAACAGGCAGAAAGTAGACACTGAGGTCAAAGAAGGGATTATCATCAGCTTCAATGCCATAGTACTCCAGAGGTGTTCCGCGATAAAACTTGGCACCGGTGTCCACCTGAAATTTGCCCGCAGCGACATTCACAACATGGGTGATGCCCAGTTGGATAAGACGATTCTTGTCTCGGGCAGCATACCTGGAGGAAGGGCACATGAGAAGTTAGGGGGTGAAGGTGTACCTCACGCCTCTGTTCTGGACCGCGAACTTCTCTGACGAGGGCAATACCCTCACGCAGCGCTTCTCACCCTGACTAAGGCTGCGACCCTTTAATACAGTCCATGGTGACCCCCAACCAGAAAGTTATTTTGCTGCTACTTTATAACTGTAATTTTGCTACTGTTATGAAACATAATGTAAACATCTGATAAGCAGGTTGTCCTCTATGCGACCCCTGTGAAGGGGTCGTGGCCCACAGGTTGAGAAGCACTGCTCTAGACCTTTACCCTGGGGAACTTCCTGGAGGGATGTTTAGCTACACGCATCCAAAGCTTTAGAGATGTGTGTAGACTTTGTGTAAACACTTTCTTCTAAGAACAGATTAAAAGGAAGAATTCAAAATGTGCCAAAAGACAGTATAGAAGATGAATTTAGTGGTATTTAAAACTGAAATATTAGGAAAGAAATTTTTTTTTTTTTAAGACAGGGTTTTTCTGTATAGCCCTGCCTGTCCTGGAACTTACTCTGTAGACCAGGCTGGCCTCGACCTCACAGAGATCCTCCTGCCTCTAACTCCTTAGTGCTGGGATTAAAGGCATGTGCCACCAGTGCCCAGTTGAGCACTTTTTTTTTTTTAATATTTATTTATTTATGTATACAATATTCTGTCTGTGTGTATGCCTGCTGGCCAGAAGAGGGCACCAGACCTCTTTACAGATGGTTGTGAGCCACCATGTGGTTGCTGGGAATTGAACTCAGGACCTTTGGAAGAGCAGGCAATGCTCTTAACCTCTGAGCCATCTCTCCAGCCCAGAGCACTTATTTTTTGACAGAAAATGAACTTAATTACTTTATAATAGGTTATAAAGTATGGTACAGCAAACCTTTCATCTGTGGTTTTACTTTTCACAGTTTCATTTACCCACAGTCAACTGTGGCTTCAAAATGTTTTTTTAAGTTTATAAGTAAACAATGAATAGATTTTAAGTTTTACACTGTCCTGCCATGTTGTGCCCAAGGCTGCCAGGGCTAGCGGTGGTATTTGTCAACTTTACCGATCTACGTAGAGGAACTCAATTGAGGAACTGCCACCCTGGCTGGCTGAGGAACATGTCTCTGGGGCATTTTCAGTTGCTAATTGATATAAGAGGATGCAGCCCACCTTGGATGGTGCAGTCCCTGGCCTGGCTGTAGAAGAAAGGCAGCTGAGAAAGCCAGAGGGAGCAGGTCATAGGCAGTGTTCCTCCACGGCTTCTGCTTCAGCTCCTGCCTGGGCTTCTACTGACAGCCAACTGTATCTGTAATCCAAAGAAAGTCTTTCCTCCTCAAGCAGGCTTTGGTCAATGTTTTATGAAGCTAGAACAAGGACAAGACTTACCCTTTCGTAAGCTACTTTAATTGTTGAGAAGCTTTCTCAGTTATAAAATTAACTGTCACAGTATCACAGACCTGTGTTCAATTAGCCCTTACTTAATACAGTAATTGCTGTCTTGTTATTATCAGTGTTACTTTCTTAATCTAACTTACAAACTAAATTTTACAAAGGTATTTATTATCAGTAGGAAAAAAAGCCAGCCTATATTGTGAGCATTTGACACTGTCTTCAGTTTTGGATACCCACTGGGGGATGTGGCACACACCCCTTGCGTGAAGCAAATTCCTGTGTGGATAAATTATGAAATGCCATGAATCACTAAAATATGGCAAATGCAGGTAAACAAGGGGAGATGTTTACGTTTCATCAGGAACCTGTGAAAATACAAGAGATAAGGCAGAATGCTCTAAGAATTTTTAACCATGTAGTAGGCGTCATGTGGAAAGCTCATCTCAAAACAGTACTGAAAGTGATGGCATTTTTACCCAAAATAGAACTGTGAAAAAGCACATATTTTTTAAAAATTCTACAAGGATTTTTATCTCTGTGGAAAGAGGAATATTAATCCATGCTTTAATTAATCCTAAAGATGTATTTGCGTGTATATGTAGGTCTTTTCTGCATGTCCAGCTGCACATCAGAAGAGAGCATCGGATCCCATGGGACAACAGTTGTGAGCTCCCTGTGGGTGCTGGGAACTGAACTCGGGACCTCTGGAAAGCAGCCAGTGCTCTCACCTGTTGTTGAGTCAGCTCTCCAGCCCACTTCAGAGTTAAGAAGTCTTAGGGAAAAACAAGTTTTTCTTCTCTCTGTCTGTCTGTCTGTCTGTCTGTCTGCCTCTCCTTCTCTCTTGTAGAAACCTTGGGAAACTCGTGTTTTTCCAGGACACCTTTACTAAACAGCTCTTGGATCACTATAGTAGTTTAAAGTGGGGTCAGCACAAATGAAGAATTTATGGTCTAGTCACACAGTGGACTATTATATAATAGCTACATACAGGATAACATTGTGTCACACAATTTTAAACATATGATGCTGTCCACGAACACACACACTATAGGCTGTTTGTCACACAGGTGTGAAGACCTGAAGTTCAAATCCAAATGCAGTAGTGTGGGTCTGTGAAATACCGTGGCTCCTATAATGAGACAGATGATGGAGACAGAAAAGTCCCAGAAGCTCATGGGCTGGCTAGCCAGGCATGTACAACCATGGACAACAGACCGAAAATGTGTTCTCTGACCTCCACAGATGCACTGTAGCAAGTATGCAAATGTATTCACACATGAATACATACAGATATACACGTGCATACACACAAAAAGTTCCTTTTAAATTTATATGTATGTGTGTGCTCCTGTGAGTTTATGTGCACCATGTGCATGAAGGGGCCTGTGGAAGTCAGAAGAGGGCATCAGATCCCCTGGATCTGGAGTTGTAATCTGCCACATGGGCACTGGGAACCAAACTCAGATCTTCTGCAAGAACAGTAATTGCTCTTAACTGCTGAGCCATTTCTTTAGCCCCACAAGACAAAAAACAATTCAAGGAAGAGGCAGGCAGATCTCTGTGAGTTTGAAACCAGCCTGGTCTACAAGAGCTAGTTCCAGGACAAACTCCAAAGCTACAGAGAAACCCTATCTCGAGGGTGGGAGGGGGAAGGCAGACAAAAGGCACATCTATATTGTTTAGGTGGTAAAGCTTGAAAGAAAAATAAAGAGTGCTTTTGAGATGGGTGTAAATGGAAGTTGTATTAAGTGAAATAATACACACAGACCCAGAGAGCATCCTATGTATTTGCTCAACTGTGGGTCCTAAGTTTTACATAGCTACAGAAAATCACTTATGCATTACATACATATGACACTAGAACAGAAGAAGATTATCTGGTGGAAAAAACCAGACTAGTGGGAGTGAGAGAAAAGGGAGGGGATTCGGTGGGGCGCAGTGGCACAGGCCTTGTAAGTTCAAGACTAGCACAGTCTACCTAGACAATTCCAGGTTAGCCAAGGTTATAGTGAGACCCTATCTCAAACAAAAACAAAAATGGGAGCAGGGCAGTGGTGGCACACTCCTTTAATCCCAGCACTCAGGGAGGCAGAGGCGGGAGGATCTCTGTGAGTTCAAAGGCTAACCTGGTCTACAGAGCTAGTTCCAGGACAGGCTCCAAAGTTACAGAGAAACCCTGTCTCGAAAACAACAACAACAAAACAAACAAACAAACAAAAAACAATGAGACTGGCAAGGTAGCACGCGACTGAATCCCAACATTTAAAAGGCAGAGGCAAGGCCGGGCGGTGGTGGCACACTCCTTTAATCCTAGCATTCTGGCAGAGGCAGGATCTCTGTGAGTTCGAGACCAGCCTGGTCTACAGCGCTAGTTCCAGGACAGGCTCCAAAGCCACAGAGAAACCCTGTCTCGAAAAACAAAAACATAAATAAATAAATAAATGGCAGAGGCAGGAGGATCTTTATTAGTGAGGCCAGCCTGTTCTTCTAGTGAGTTCTGGGACACACAGGGCTACTAGTGAGATTTCATATCAATGATGATGATAGTTATTTTAGACAGGCTAGGCACATAGCTTAATTACTGGAGTGCTTACTTTGCACGCGCAAAGATTTGCCTAGCATACACCTTGGGTTTGATCTCTAGCATAAAACAGTCGTGGTGATGTACCCTTGCAATCCCAGTACTTTGGAGGTAGAAGCTAGAGGGTCAAAAGCTCGAGGTGTCCTCAGGTATATAGGGAGTTCAAGCCAACTTGGGGTACTTGACACCTTGTCAAAAAAAAAAATGTCAATTAAAGTGTGGCTATCCACGAGAAAGGGAACTTGCATAAGTAACTCCTTGTTTCTGAAAGATGAAACTGTGTGTGTATTTTGTATCTTTTCTTACTGGTGTTCTATTGCCATAATAAACATAAGAAGAAAGACAAATGTGGGTGATGCTGAGAAGCAGAGATGCCAACTGGAGGAGGTTTGTCCCGCCTCTCACCCTTCTGCCCCCCCCAGCTCCTCCGTGGGGCTCACTTACGCATCTCCCAAGAAAAGGTTGGGCCAGACTTCATTGATGTGGGTCAGTGTGGCGGTCCGACGGACCCACAGCAATCGCTGCAGCGAGGCCAGCGTGGGTGGCTGGTAGGGGGACACCTGAACCGCCCCATGAATCTTTGGCCTCCGAAGGTCCTGCTTCTGTAGTGAGTCCATCCTGGAACAGAGTGGCCACGACAGCTGCTGGAGCAGACTCCCCAAGGACGGATCCAGTGGCCAGGGGGGGGGCTGTGAAGCAGTAACAGGAGCCCCTGGGAGGCTTTGGGGCCAGTCTCAGCTATGCTGAATGAGGCTAGAACCTAGAACCTGTTCCCTGGGAACAAGGAGAACTAGAATTCCCTTGTCAATGCCATGGCGCCAAGTAGACCTTTCCTGAGGCTGTGGATGTTAGAAACTTTGGCCTTGGGAACCTCTGTAGGACAAATCAGTACAGACCTTACACCTTAAGCCACTGGAAACCCCGGCTGGTTGAGGCTCTCAGAAAGCACCCGGGATGTCCCTCCAAACCCAGGCAATTCATCCCCCACCCCTGCTGTCCTTAGGTCTGGGCCTCAAACCCCCACTTCCAGGTGCTTGATCGGAGCATTGTCCAGGGTCAGAGTAGTCAGCTATAGGCTGGCACTGGTGAGCTGGGGCCTCTCATATGCAGAACGTCTCACTTATGCTCTGCCCCTCGTTTTCCACGGAGGGACACTGGTGCCCAGTGTCAATTGAGTGACATTCAAAGACAACCCTGGGGTTGAGAACCACTTCCAAGTGACTTCAGTTCCTTCCCCAAACCTTCCAATTGCCAGGGGGTGGTCACCAACATATATGTCTCCTGTAGGGGGCCTGTCAGGGCTCAGCTACACATCTGCCTACAGGCCCCAGGCTTTCCTCCTTACCCCCGTGACTCGGGCCAGTGCAGCTGTGCAGGCCTCACCCGGATGGGGTGGGCTGTGTCTGGAGTCAGCTGGCTCAGGTCATCCGGGACCCTGCAGAGCTGCGGTGTCAGAGGAACCAGAATCTGGGCCTGGTGCCGTAGAGGGAAGGGGGACCTATCTTGGCCAACTTCCCCTGGTTCCCTCAAAGAGTAACTAGAGAAGGTACAGACTGGGTAAAGCATCTTTTCCTTCTGGTAGGCAGTGCCAAGACGGGAAAAGGAAACAGGCACCCAGGAGGCCACTGGCTTGGCCAAGCTCACCCAGCGGGTGGATGGTGAGCTGGGAGGAAGTGAGGACCGGGCTTTCTCCCTCATCCCTCACTTTGACCTCTCAGGGCAGGCTGAGTGGCCTGCCACCTACCTAGGGCATGGTCTGGGGCCAGGAATGGGGGACTGGGTGCAGGGGCGGGATTCTGCATGTGAGTGGAACAGTCCTAAGGCAGATTCCGTCCAGAACACAGACGCTGTGAAGCGGCTAGAATTCCAGGTCCATGCACTCGAGCCAATGGGGCTGGGGGTAGGGGAGAGCAAACCTGGGCTGCTTGGACTGACCAGTGGCCCTTCTCTGGCACTGAAGAAATACATCCCTAAAACCCTCCTGAAGATGCGGGACCAGTTGAAGAGGTACCTAGAGAACAGACTTAAAACTTGGCCAGGATACATTCTGTGACCTAAGCAAGTTTTCATTCCTGTCTTGACCTGAGCTCCTCATGTGAAAGATTGGTGGGGTTGCCTGACTTCTATGGATTCTCTGGTATTTTGTGGGCTGTAAGAGACAGGAGTGATTCTACATGAAGTAAAGCCAGACCAAAGGACACTGGGTTGGAGGGGACCCCCGGAGTCCAGAGGAGTCCAACAGTCACTCTGGTCTGGAGCCACCATGTAGACTGCTCCAGCTCTGAGTGGAACCATACAGGAATTTTGGAAAACCACAGGCCCCTCACAGGCCTGCTAAATTTGGCATGGGGTAAGGCTGCCCCCTGGTGGCCAGTGACTGCCAGGCAGCACAACTGTGCCCCAGGAATCATGTCAGGGGTTTAGAGGCAGTTTGTAGCCTTCCATGTCTAACCTAGATCTGTAGGGAAGGTTATTCTTCGACTTAGGGTCTCATTGTCATGTCATACTTAGGGCCTTACTTCTTGTGCTCAGGGTGTCTGGAGCCCAGCTAACAGCTCAGGTCCACTGAGGGATCCATCCCTTAAGATTTATCCCCTACCCTCAAAGGCAGCCCAGGGACTCAGTTCCCTTGATTCTTGCTGCCTCTTAGTTTACGGAGGCCCCCACTTGACACTGACTTGTACATCTCGGCGATGTCAAAATGAGACATGGCTGAACGTCCGTCCTGTAAGAACAGGCTTGTTCCTTCACACTCGAGCTAGCTGCCCCCTGTTGGTACCTGGCCTCTGCTTCCCTGTAGCTTCAGCAAGCAGCTGCCTGTGGGCAAACACTGCCGCTGTTTACAGGGCTACACAGTTGTTTTCTGTTGGCCTCAGTATCGCTCATCTCTAGTGTGTTCTCCGCTGCCTTCCTCCATGTTCTCCCAGGACCCACAGCCTTCTAGAATATCACCCTGTACGCCCACAGCTTCAGGCCGCCTGGGGACAGGGCTGTTGTTTGCTGTGACCCCAGGACACGTTCCTCCCGGTCTCCTCTGCTGTCCTCTCTCTGCCTCCCCTCTCCCTGAGGGGAGTACAGGCCAGCTGGGGATGATGGAGTTCTCACTAGAGAATATTGAGGAGTCTGGGAAAGGGACCTTGGGGACCATGGCAGGCAGATGGCCTGTGGTGGTCTCTGCCCAGCGTGCATCCCTGCACTCCTGGAGGAAGATGGGCCGGAGTGAGAGTCTCTGAGCCTGAATCTTCACTGGGGGCTGCTGGAAGAAGACGCCCATGACATCATCAACTATATACGCCTCCTAGACTCAGTGCATCATGGGAGATGCCCCGTGAATGGAGAATCACGTTATTTCTGTCGTTGTAATCACTCTCATTCTTTCAGGACTCAGCAGAGCCATGGAGTGGCGAGGTCGCTACTGTCGGCAGAGGTTTCCCCTGGATCTCTGTGCTTCTTAAGGAAACACATTACAGACCAGACAGAGCCCAGAAGTCACGTCTTCCCGAGTCCACAGAGTGCTCTCAGGAAGCAGGCAGTATGGATATCCCCACTTTTCTGTTGAGAAAACCGAGGCTCAGATAGATAAAGTAGTAGGTCCAAGGTCACATAGTGGTTCTGAGCCTCTGGCCCATTTGGACCTCCAACCCAATCCTCACAGTTGCCCAACACACATAACATAGGCAGAGGTGCTCTGGGCACCACTACCCAGCATTCCCAGGGGCCCCTGGGTTAGGGCCATTGCACCCACCTGTGAGGAGATCCTGCCCAGGCTGTAATCGTCTCTGGCGGACAACGTGGACTGCCGGCTTCCAGTCGCCTGTCTCTGCACACTTGATGCTGTTTCTATTTTTTGATTGGGGTTTAATTATAAAGCATGCTGTCCTCTCCCTTCTGCTTGCCCCTTGCCACTCCCTATTCATCCACTGGTCCCAGGGAATGGTCAGTCCCAGGCCTCAGTCTTAATGTTAGGCACACGGGAAGCTCAGAGGGGTTGCCTGTGCTGTGTGGTGCCAGGTAGCCGGGCGGGGAGAAGGAAATATCAAGCAAACCGTCTTTAAAATTCCTTTTAGAGCCAGAGTGTGGTGGTGCACGCCTTTAATCCTAGCACCACCTAGGTGGAGGCAGACAGATTTTTGTAAGTTCAAGGACAGCCTGTTCTATATAATGAGTTCTAGGAAAGCCATGAAGTGGCTAAAGTGGAGATCCTGTTTTTAAAAAAAAATCACATAAAACAAAACAAAAAACTACCTCCCTTCAGGGCTTGGAGGTGTTTGTTTAGTGGAACAGTAGTGGTTGAAGCCCCGAGTTCCATTCCAGCACTATCCAAAGGAGACAGACAAACAGACACCCCCTCCAACTCCCTTGACTTTCAAAGGTTACCCAAAACAAGGGCAGAAGAGCTGAAAAGGTATATGCTGAGGACAGAGATGACACTCAAGGCACACACAGGTGACACGGTGAACATCAGCACACAGGCCTAGAAGTCTCTATCTGGGGGTAACTAGCCCAGGACTAAGGTCTGGCAGACGCAGTGCAGGTAACACAGACAAAGATGTAGAGGACTACCCAGCGGGCTCTTGTGCTCAGAGTCTTTATCTGGGACCAGCTCTTCCCTCCACGGCCCTCTCCCTTTCTCAAAGATAGGGATGCCAGGGGTATGCCTAGTGATAGCCCACTGCATTTGAGACTAAATCCTCTCCTTTTAATCCAGATGCCCTAGCCATACACCTATATCATAATATCCCCAGCCCTACCACACACACACTCCCTCAGCCTTCTATACACAAAACTCCCAGGAGCTAAGACTCAACCACTGCTGGAGAGCTGGAGAAAACATTGAGAATCATCCTCCTTGGCCCACCAGGGACCTTGGGGACCCCTGTTCCAGAACCTCAGAGCTTGGCTGACAGCCCACTCCCACCTGTGAAGACTGAAGCCGGCAACTGTGAGGGTGTGCAGAATGCTGGAGGAAGCCGATGAAGCAGCAGGTTCGAGGGTGAGCCCCACCCTGGGCCCTTTCCATCCTGTGGGCATCCACCTGGGCTAAGGCTGCCAACAGGGCCAGGACCAGAGCCAGAGTGGCAAAGTGGCAGAGCCTTGTGGCTGAGGATAACGACTGACTCTGGAGAAGAGAGAACCTTCACGTTACAGGCGGGCAAAGCAAGGCCTATACTGACGGGTGTGTCAGCACAGGGGCCAGAGCTATTACCTAACCTCCTTCACCCTGAGTTCTGTGTACAAGACCAAGTGGCTAGAGGTGCCAGGAGAAACGAGGAGAACAGAGGTGGCCTCTCTGCACAGGCCTCAGCTGCAGGGTTGCTGGGCACAGCTGTACAGCCTGTGTCCGGCGAGTCTCTGGAGGCTCTCATGACAGAGGCGATTTTGTAGATGTCATTTCTACAAATTGGGCAATGGTGTAGCTCTGTTCAACCAACTTCCCCCAGACCAGCTGACTGATGGGCGAGATGTTGAGGTTGGAGGCCAGGGTGTCTGAGACTGCAGGCTAAGGAAGTAGAGCGACGGAGGCATGCCGCAAAATCTGCTGTTGTTGCATTTCTCGTGCCTGTCTAAAGGGGACGGCACAGCAGTGGACCTGCCATCGCGGGGGACACATCTCTTGGTGACTAACACTAGTGCACTGCAGAGTAAGTGTGGGGGCCCGGACTGGCTCTGCTGCTGGCTGGGAATTTGGTAAGTCTCACAGGCTCTTAGGAGGGACTGGGTAGCCCCAAAAGCATGTAGGGAGGCCTTCCCTACAGCACATAGGGCTTCTTAACCCTAACAGTCCTTCCTCATCTCTCTCTTTTACTCTCTCGCCCTCTGGCCATGTGTGTACACTTGTTTGAATATTTGAGTACCACAGTGTAAGTGAAGGTCAGAGGTCAACTTCAGGCATTGATGCTTTGTCATCTACCTTGTTTGAAACAGGGTATCTTGTTTTGTTGTTGTTGATGTGTTTTTCCCTTGATATACCAGGTTCATTAAGTTCCGGGGTTCATTTGTCTGTCTCCTATCGCCTTGTGTGAGTTTCTGGAGAGTCAGGCTCCGGTCCTCATGCTTGTGTGGCAAGGGCTGTTACCTGCTAAGCCATCTTCCACCTTTCTCTATTCTCTGGAGAGCTAAAGAATTCAGGCGGGGCCGGGCGGTGGTGGCGCACGCCTTTAATCCCAGCACTCGGGAGGCAGAGGCAGGCGGATCTCTGTGAGTTCAAGACCAGCCTGGTCTACAGAGCTAGTGCCAGGACAGGCTCCAAAGCCACAGAGAAACCCTGTCTCGGAAAAAAAAAAAAAAAAAAAAAAAAAAAAAAAAAAAAAAAAAAAAAACAAAAAAAAAGAATTCAGGCGGGAGGACGGCCTGGCAGGCCCTGGACAGGCAAGGGGGCCTAGCAGCTAGGGACACCTCCAGCCGCAGGCGGCCCTGCCAACCAGCTTCCCGTCCGGGTCCTCAGCTGATTTCTCACTGCCAGCCACACTCAGCTTTGCCTCCTTGCCCTTCCTTACCGGGTTCCTTAGCTCTGGCCTGCACCCCGCAGTTGCTGGTCCAGCTGGCGGAGCTGGCGGAGGAAGCCGCGGTTGGGGAAGATCCATCGGTGCTGACTTACCGCAAGGACTGCCTGCCGTAAGGAGAGCTGCTGACGCAGCATGAGGTAAGCCAGGACCAGTGTGGCAGAGCGGCTCACACCCACCACACAGTGCACGAGCACCTTAGCTGGAGAAGAAAAAGACTTCAGGTGATTGACTCCTTCCCACCAGCCAGCCCACCCAAGGGATGGTACCCAAGCACAAATTCCATTCCCCAAAACCTGCCGTGGGTGCATTATGGGGCCCTGTGCAAGTGTCTCAGCCTTTCTGGGCCACAGTTTCCTGATCTTTCAAGAGGAGACTAACACCTGTGTAGAACTACAGTCCAAATCCTCAGTGTGACTTACAGAAGCCTTGGAGGCCAGGCAGTGGTAGCACTCAGAGGTGTACTCAGGAGGCAGGGCTAGGCAGATCTCTGAGTTCAAAGTCAGCCTGCTCCACAGAACTGGTTTCAGGACAGCTAGGGCTACTTAGAAAAACACAGAGGTCTCGAAAATAAAAACAAACCAAAACAAAAGCCCCTGAGAACTAGCCATTTTGAACCTGCCTTGATCCTCAGCTCTATGAGTACAGGAAGACTTTCGGTGCCTTGGAGCTGTCGTGGCCTTTGACCTTTCCTCTGATCTTGGTCTGACTAGCCCTTACTCATCCATCAAGCCACACTCAGACAGGGCTTCCCTATCAGCTTTCTTCACCACTCTAAACACAGCACTTGAGCCACCGAGCAGCTAGTCCGGTCTGCATGTTCCTAGGGAAGCTGCCGCAGAGACCAATCCCTGACGCGTGGGTCCATCTGCCCTCTCACGTCAGCAACGCTCAGAGCACATCACAGTTTGATTAGCAGTTCTACAAGAGCAGGTCTGGCTTCCTAGAATTCAGTGCTTCCCCTGATGCGGAGTGAATAACGACTAGGTGATGGATGGGCAGATGAAGATAGAGAGGATGTCACAGTGCTCTGGCTATTCCAAAGCAACGTGACCCTGACCCAATCCCTCATCACAGAACAATGAGGAAATGAAACCCCGGAGGACACTGACTTGTCCAGGGTTACAGAGCGAGGGCCATGGCTCTTTCCCCAGATGAATATACAGTAAGGGCTCAGAGGCCTTTCAAGGCCTGTTGTATCCTGGGTGTTTTGTTTTGTTCATTTGGAGGTACTTTGGGGCAGACCTCTGGGTACCATGTGGTGCTTTCCCAGGGCTGCCTGTTGTGGAGTAAGAACTGTTCAGGCAACTGCGAGATCTAGTTTCCAGCTGCGTGGCGGCTAATATTTATTATGCCTTGGTATTTGGGCTTTCTCCACCTGATCTGTTTTTTGTTTGTTTGTTTGTTTTTGGTATGGGTTCTCTGTGTTGCCCTGGCTATCCTGGAATACAATCTGTAGACCAAAGTGGTCTTGAACTCACAGAGATGTACCTCTGTCTCCCAAGTGCTGGGATTAAAGATGTGCACCACCGCCGCCCAGCTAACTTTCCCCATCTGTGAAGCAATGTCATTAGCTAAGATGCTGAGGGATAGAGCAGAATATTGTTAAAACAACAACAAAAAAGAGAAACAAACAAAGCAGAAACCAGGGATGGGGGATGCTGAGGATGGAGGGAAACTGGCTATCCTTCCCACAAGTGAGCAGAATCGAATATGTAGTCCGTATCACGTACCCCCAGGTGTGTTGAGGGCACGGTGGATGAAGTCAGCTGCTGAGGAGAAGTAGGTGCTGATATTGAAATCGGGGAGGTCTTGTGCTGGTACCCCCAGGTAGCTCACACTGCTGCCGTAGAAGTCAGGGCCTCCCTGACAGTAGAGTCCCCCATGGGCGGCGTTCAGCACATGGGTGATCCCCAACTTCCATAGCTCAAAGCGGTTATTTGCTGTCACCCTGGGAAGGGCAGAAAGGAGACTGGATGTGGGCTGAGCCTCTGGCTCGATTTGGGGAGCGTATAAGGGTAGAAAGGTAGCTAGAATTAATCTGCACTGAGCTGGGCCTGCAACTCTCCATCCCAGAACTTTCTGTTGGCAGAGCTGGTAGTGCCAGGGGTATGTTTAAGTCCCTTTTGCTGTCTTAGGTAGCTTGCTCCCACCAAAGCCAGGAAGAGATTGCTTCAGCCCCCGAGAACTGGCTGCCCCTCCCTTCTTGCCACACGTCCTCTGACTCACGTACATGATCTAGAGTCACTTGGTCACCACGTCATACCTGCTACTAATCTACAAATATTTAGAAGTGACACCTTTCCTGATTCATCCTAGGTCAGGCTGCTCCACCCACTCAGTGTCTACAGGACGCAAGCTGGGACCAGAACTATGATCTGTGGTTACTCCATCTCATATTCCAAACGTGATTGCTTCCCAGCCTGGCCAGTTGTCTAGGACGTGCCTGAAGACCCCGGGGATCTCCCAGGCAGGAACTCCCTCAGACCTTCCCAAGAAACAAACCGAAAACACTCAAGCTCCCTCTGCTGTTAGAAGCTGGTCATTGAATAGCTCCCGGTGCTTAGGGAGTCGGGAGAAAATTCCTGGCCAGGGGTGGACCAGAAGCAACTAGTTCTTGTTCCCTCTCAGCCACCTCGGCTGTAAAGAGTTCTAGAATTGTTTCTTCTTGACTTACTCCTACAACCCTGCCAGCAGCCACTCACGCATCTCCTATGAAAAGGTTGGGCCAGACTTCGTCCACACGGCTGCAAGAGGCTCTCCCCGCCCTCAGGAGCTCTTCGAGCTGCAGGACACTGGGGCAAGGTGTGGCTTCTGCTTCTTCCCCCGGCTTTGGGATGGAGGCTTCAGCCATGGGCCAGCCTGCCTTCCCCTCTGCCTCTGCCGTCAGCTCCTTCTTCTCTGCCCCCTGGTGTCATGTCTCCTTCCCAAAGATTGGCAGTAACAGGTGAGACAAAGTGACTCAGCAAGTCCCAGGGGCCTCCAAAGAGGACAAGACCTATTTCTCTTGTGTCAACTCCCATCCTGAAAGCCTCTGAGAACGTGGATTAGACCCCAACAAGTCACCAGCTTTCTCCATCTCCACCAGTTTCTTTTGTGGAGTTAAGTATACACTTGCCCTGGAGGTGTGTTGTTTCAAGGGTTAAGCAAAAGGTTCACTGTTGTCTAGCATACAGTAGGTGTTTCGAAATAGTTTAATTCTTAGGTTTAGAGCCCTAGCATAGGTTATTAGGTTCTGAGGACAGAGTTAAAGCACCCAGTGATGAATGTTAGAAAAGAGCTTTGCAAGTCCAAGTGGGCTACACACTTTGTGGGACCCAATGTCACAGGATTGGAGCCTACGACGGTGGAACTCGGGGATAATGTCTGAGTTGTGGGGTTAGAAAAACTTAGGGAGACATGGAGGAAAGCATCTGAAGTGTGCCCAGAAAATGCACATGAAAGATCTGAATGATGATTCTATAATGAAGATAGCTAATTTCTTTTTTTTTTTTTTTTTTTTTTTTTTGGTTTTTCGAGACAGGGTTTCTCTGTAGCTTTGGAGCCTGTCCTGGAACTCCCTTTGTAGACCAGGCTGGCCTCGAAGTCACAGAGATCTGCCTTCCTCTGCCTCCCGAGTGCTGGGATTAAGGCATGCACCACCACATCCAGCAAAAGATTTATTATTTTTATAATTAAAAATATTTTTTTTTCAAGACAGGGTTTCTCTGTGGCTTTGGAGCCTGTCCTGGAACTAGCTCTGTAGACCAGGCTAGTCTCGAACAGAGATCCGCCTGCCTCTGCCTCCCGAGTGCTGGGATTAAAGGCGGGCGCCACCATCGCCCAGCCCAATTAAAAATATTTTATTGGTACTGGAGAGATGGCTCAGTGGTTAGAAGCACAGACATACATGCAAGCAAACACTGAGACATAAAATAAGTTTAAACATGGTTTTGAGTGCCTGCATCTGCACAGTGCCGGCTGTGGCTAGAAGAGAGTGTTGAATCCTCTGAAATCAGAGTTCTAGGTGGTTGTGAGGTGTCATGTGGGGGCAGGGGATTGAATCTGGGTCTCCTGCAAGGGCAGCAAGTGCTCTAACCACTGAACTACATGTCTACTTCCATCAGAAACATTTTGGGGATGGGAGAGTCCTCTGCCTACAAGGGATGTCTTGCCGTCTCATGTGGCTTCATGGAGGCCTTGAAGGTTATGAGGGAACTGAACAGATTCCTGGCCACCCCTGCTCTTGGAGTCTGGTTTGAAGGGAAAGGCCACACCAAGGCGGCACCCATGTCTACCCTTCTATCACCTCAGAACCTGCCCCCAACCCCTTTAGAAACAACAAAGCTGTTCCTGCATTGTTCAAGGAAGTAGAGCCAAAGACGACCTAAAATTCAAGTTGTAGATGGCTTTAGACATGGTTTCTGCCAGCCCTAGGCTTGGGTTAGAAGGGGGCATTCTGTTAGGTAGAGTAGTGGCAGAAAAGAACACAGGTTCTGATGACAACTGGGGGTTGGAATACCAGCTTGGAAACATATTAACTGTGCTGTGTCAGGCTACAGTGTTTCTTGACCTTTCTGTGTGTGTGAGATCTGCTTTGCAGAGTTGAAACAATAATTGCGATTACAGTCAGATTGCATGGAGACAGTCAGAATAAAGGAGCAATAATAGTGTTACGTGGGGACTGGATGAAGAGGAGCTAGACCCTTCAAAGAACTCAGAATCGGCTCTTACTAGGCCCTTACCCCAGTCAGCAACCCCACTGGAACTCTCCCATCTTCATTAAGACTCCTTGGCTGCCGATGGTTGGCTCTGACGCATGCGCTTTCGCCTCCCTTCAGGTTCCCTTCCGGTTTTGTCCCCGCCCCTTCTCCGATACGCCCCGCCCCCCTAAGCAGTTCCGGTTCGGCTGGCCGCTGCTGGCGGCGGGGCGCCGACGGGGCCGGAGCGATGCCCGCGCGTAGCCGAGCTGGCTCCAGCCTGCGCTCCGGCTCCCCTTCCCAGGCTCTGCGTCTGCCGCTCGAGGCGCTGCGCTCCGCCAACGCGCCGAGGACCCCGGACGCCAGCTCCGAGCTGGGTCCGGACAGCTCGGCTCCCACCGCGGAGGTGAGCGGGCTCCGAGGCTGAGGAGAGGGGAGATTGGGGGGCACCTGAAGCCAAGGGTGAGTGAGAGCCGGGGACGCTGGGGACCGCGGGGAGACGGTTGGGGGCGCCGGGGTAGGCCGCTCTGGAATGGAATCCGGAGGAAGTCGGCAACGAGGGGCGAGGCGCAGGGGCCTTGCAGCCCAGCTGGTGAAGGAGGGACGTGCGAGGGGTCCCCGGAACCCGGACGCGGAGGAGGAGGCGCCCTGGGCTATTGCCGTGGGTGTGAGGAATGGGAAGAACTGGCCCCGGGCCGCCTGAAACCGGCCCAAGGGCAAGGCAGCCGGGTGGGGACTGACAGCCACCTGACGCGGTGGGAATGGTGGCTTTGAAGGGCCGGGAGTTTGTGTTGGCTGGAAAGAGGGAGGGGTCGGATGGGAAGTCTCTTGGCCTAAAGGTTAGAAAGAAAAAGTCCAGGAAGAAAAATGAACCCTTGGGGGATGACTTTTTCACAGGAAAGTGGCTTTCAAGGCGTCGAAGATCTTTGGGTAGTGGGCTATAGGGCTCTGTTTGTGGTCCTTTTAAGAGCTGGAGTGCGAGGAGCGTCCACGGACAAGGAAGGCGAATGGAGAGGCAATGATGTTAGAAGATAGTAGTGATTTCTGGAACTAGAGATGTCACTCAGATTTCTTCTGACGCGAGTGGTTTATTCTTTTTCTTTGTGCTTTCTTGAGAAGGTTTATATGTCGGACAAGTTTAAATCTTAAGAAAGGATTTAACACATTACTTTCCAGTTTTAAAAATTAAACCTGCAAGAGGGTTTTGGATTCTTGGATTTTCAGATAATTCAGTGAAAATTGTTAACACTTGTGTACGGCTTGAGTTGACCCGCAGATTGCCACAGGGTGGAAATACGGTCCCAGGAGATTCCTGGGTTAAGAGGACATATGCCAACAGTCCAGGAACCTACAGGATCTTCCCATTGGTAACTCCAGGGTTAGGGTTCCCTTGTAAAAAAATTGAGGGGTAATTTTGACAACTTTTTCAGGGCCAGTATTCTATTTTGCAGATTTTTGCATGAATGATATAATTTTATCTATAGTGCTCTAGAAAAATGAGGGTAGTAAAGGGAGGTTACAGCTGGCAGCTGACAGAAGGAACAGGTGCTTTTTCTAGAAGACGTAGTACCAAAGTCATAATTCTGCCAGGAAAGTATTGATCCCAAAATTTGTGTTCTCTTTTAGTAGAAATAGAACAGTAACGTGGCTCTGTGGAACCTTTGACTTTTAACTGAGGCTTGTGTTTGACTTTTGTGGCTCATCAGGTAGGTTTTGATAAGTTGTTGGACATTTTCAAACCAATTTTTAATTATTTTCCACCCCAACAAGCATCTACTGCTGAATCGTCATGAGATGATCATTCATTGATTGCAACAAGCTTTTAAGTTTGTTTATGTAAATGGACCATATATCATACCATTGAATGCTCAGTAGAATTAGTAGTTTTCTCAAAGAATAGGTGAATTCTTAATTTTGCTTTTTTTGAGGCTGTCAAAAGGTAAACTTCTTTAGTAAAGAGGATCTTTAGATGAAGGATTTTATGGCGCGTTACTGTTTATATTTCTGCTTTTCCTGGCAGACTGGGAACCTTCATCATGTTAGCTCTGGTCTTTTTTTGGAAGCATTCTCGGTGTATAATACTGGCTAGCCTTTAACTCATGATTCTCCCGTGTCAGCCTCCTGAGTGTTTGGATTACAGGCAGAGGCAGGTGGCTCTCTCTGAATTCGAGGCCAGCCTGGCCTACAAAAGTTAGTTCTAAGGCAGCTAGGCCAGTTGGTTACACAGAGAAACCCTGTCTCGAAAAAAAGCAAAACAAACAAACAAACAAACAAACAAAAAGAATTCTTTGCTGAGGCATCCTACCATTTCATGAGGGAGAGAAGCTGTTGGATGGGTCCCAGGATTAAAGGTTAGCATGCCTAGTGACGACTGTATGTTTACTTCGCTCTGTCACTTCTCGCCGTCATGTAGTTGGAAAGGAAAGTCAGGTTATGGCAGAGGAGCCTTCACTACTGTGTGGCTGAGTTGGCAGGTCCAGTCAGAGCCATGCTTTCCGTAGCATTCTCCTTTTGCAGAGCTGCACAGTTGCCTGCAAATGTGTTGGTTTTGTTGTCATGTCGTCAGTACTGGGCTGTAACTTGGCTATGGCTGATTGAGACATTGTCATGACTTTCCTCAGACCGTTAAATCCAGATGTTCTAATGGATGCTGGCATTATTTTGTCTTAGGTCAATGCCACACTAAGCTGTAACTTAGTTTTTGTTTTTGTTTTTGTTTTGTTTTGTTTTTTTTTTTTTGGAACTAGCTCTGTAGACCAGGCTGGTCTCAAACTCACAGAGATCTGCCTGCCTTGGCCTCCCGAGTGCTGGGATTAAGGCGTGTACCACCATCGCTTGGTTTAAGCTGTAATTTAGTGACAGAGCATTTGCCTAGCATTCAGGAGGCTCTGGGTTCAACCCCAAGCAGTTGGAGGGGAGAGCCCTATTAACCAGCTTGTTAAAAGTCTTTTAAGATTTCTGCTTCCCAGCCTGATGTCTATTTAGTATTGATTGTAGCTAGCCTGGCCATTAACTTAAAGATGTCTTTTCTATTTTCTAATTCTGTTTTTTTTAAGGTTAACTAGTACATTTTCATAGTATGTACTAGATTATGAAGTCTTGGTTCAATGTTTTCTGTTACATTGACTAGATTTGTGATATAACATACAACAATAAAGATTTTAATCTGGGCATGGTGGTTTATACATGTAATCCCGGCACTCAAGACAAACTAAGAGGATTAGAAGTCATGACCAGTCTCACTCATCCCTCTCTTAAAAGTGTGTGTGTGTGTGAGAGAGAGAGAGAGAAAGAGAGAGAGAGAGAGAGAGAGAGAGAGAGAGAGAGAATGTGTGTTGTAGTTCAGTTGATAAGAGTTTTTGCCAGTTGTTCAAATCCTGAGTCCAGTTGCCAGTATAAAAAAATAAAAATAACAGACTTTATCTGTCAATATGTCAAACTGCCAGCCTGCCTATACTTCTTAGTTTCACAGGCTTACTTACTAGTGTTCTGTGACATAGTGCCAGGTCTAATTAGGCAAACTAATTTATTTGGCACTAAATTTTGATTGCTATGTAAACATTTTTGGTATAGCCTAGGCCACAAACTGTCTGTTACATTTTTACTCATTGAGCTCAATTCTGTATGTGGATAGAATTATGTGCAACTCAATAATGAAAGCTTTGATTTAAAGGTCTGATGAAGCCAGAAGAGATTTGTGCTCCTTTGATACACACGAGAACTCTTGAGTATGAAGTACGTGCTTAGTACAGCAAATATAAACGTGTCTCGGAACTGCAGCCAAGAGAATGCTCATGAAACCAGGGGAGCAGATGCATTTCCCTGCTTTCTGCTGGTCAGAGGTGGTGTGCAGGCACCCTAGAAAGGCCATACCAAGAGACTGGAGTATGCAGAGTAGGGATTGCTTCTGCACCTGTTTTGTAATGCAGAGTTCCTATGAAATGTTTTAGAAGAAACATCCTGTGTTTGCTAAGAAAAAACAAACTATCTTTGAATACATTTATTTTATTTTAGATTTGTTTTTATTATTTTATGTGTCTGCATCTGTGCACCATATGTGTGCTTATTGCCTGAGGAGGCAGTGAGCTTCCATGTGGTTGCTGGGAATCGAACCCGGGTCTTTCACAACAACAAAAAGCACCATTAACCACTGAGCCAACTCTCTGGCCTCTTTCAGTAAATTTAGAGAGAAAAATTTTATTTGCTCACAGAAAATGTTATTTAGAATTTTAGATTTTTCTAATGAAATAGAAAACAAAGCTTAGAGTGAAATGACTGTTACAGAATTGTTAATCCTGAAGTTTAGATAGACATCGCAGAGTATAGTATGCTGTTTGCTTTTGTAAGCTTGTCTTAGAGTTTTGTTTATGGATATGCAAATTGGTATAATTTGTGTCTGTTGAATCCGGAGCACATAGACTGTATTAGATTAAATAGGAGTTGGTCTTATTTTAGCCTGCCTGTAGCTTTTAAGAAACTTTGTTTATTTATCTATTTATAGGAGTGTCAGCTAAGCCACAGCACCTGGTGGAGGTCAAAAGGAATTTGAGTCAGTTCTCTTCTTCCACCATGTGGGTCCCCAGGGTCATCAGATGTGGCAGTTGGCACCTTTGCCCACAACCACCTCATAAGCCCACAGTGGTTTTGTTTGTTTTGGTTAATAAATACTCTGAATTAATTTTTCCCGAATAATTTGCAACAGCTCAAAGAGCAGAAATAAAAGTAAAATTTCTAACAAGCAGTTGCTGTGTCTGATTCAGAACTCTCAGATTCTGGTAGTAATATTTGAAAAATTATCACCTTACAAATGACATCACTGTCCCTATAAGAATAATACACTGTAGCTGGGTGGTGGTGACACGCACTTCAGCACTAGGGAGTCAGATGCAGGTGGGTCTTTGTGAGTTCAAGGCCAACCTGGTCCACAGAGCTAGTTCCAGGACAGCTAGGGCTGTTACACAGAGAAACCCTGTCTCAACAAAACAAAACAAGAAAAAAATAGCACATTGTCTATAAGAGTACCCAGCCCTATAAGAGAACAGTACTCTTCTTATTGTGTTGTTTCAAAGAAAGCTAGCCATGTCAGCTCTTCAGTCTTAGCTATATCTCCACCATGTATGTACACAACCAAGAAAGATTAAAAAAAAAAAAACCCACAGGGTGCCATAAAAGTATACACTGTAAGACAACAGCTAGAAGACAGGGTAAATTATGCATACCTTCTCAAGGAAAGTATGTAGAGCCAAACAGTAGCCTAGTGATCTATGAATTGAAAAGCTGTTTGGTGCTAATCCCAGCACCCAGGAGGCTGAGGAAGGAGAGTCTGTGAGCTTGAGGCCAGCCTAGTCTACAAAGTGAGCTCCAGGACAACAAGAGCTATTACACAGAGAAACCATGTCTCAAAAAACGAAAAAGTAAAAAAGGAAAAGAAAAACTATATGGCCATTCTCCTTTTAAAATATTTTTCGTTTTCTTTAGTGCTAGGGATTCTGGTTGAGGCTTCTGCAAGCCATGCAAGCATCCTGCCAGGAAAGCTGAGCTTTTCCATCCCTGGAAGTGTATTAGTGCCTTCGCAAGAAAGTAGGGGATCTTTCAAGATTTAAAATTCTTATCCAACAAGTTTTTTTGTTTGTACGGCCCGCTCTTGGGTGGGAATCGTAATGTTTCAGCTTGAGGTTCTTTCCTGCTGCCAGGTGTTGCTTCAGGCAGTCATCCCTGGATCATATACAGCATTGAAAGACCTGAACAAATCCTGACCCTCCCAGCATATTAGCCTTGGTTATAATTTATTTTCTTTAGTCTAGCCCTCTAACCCTTTTCCTTTCTCCCTTTTGAAACAAGGTCTCCCTCTCAAGTACTGGGATTAAAGGGATGTTGTGCCACACACAACCTATTCCTGTTCACAGTCTCTTTTTTATTCAACACAGGGTTTCTCTGTGTAGCCGTAGCTGTCCTGGAACTAGCTCTTGTAGACCAGGCTGTCCTCCAACTCACAGAGATCTATTGGGATTAAAGGCGTGTGCCACCACCTCCTGGTACCAGTTCATAAATTTTAAGACTCTTTACTCTTTATTGTCTTTAGCCTTGAGGTATGGATTTCTTTTTTCTTTTCTTTCTTTTTTTTGTTTTTGTTTTTTTTCCAACACCACTTAGAAACAATAAAAAATTTAAAACTTGTGCTGATTATCAAATCAGTAATTTTCCAAAACACCATATTCTGCATTTGTTTCTTCAGTTGTGAATTCTTTTAGGACAGTGGTTCTCAACCTTTCTAATGCTATGACCCTTTAGTATAGTTCTCATGTTTTGACCCCAATCATAAAATTTTATTATTATTATTATTTATTTGATGGTTTTTCAAGACAGGTTTTCTCTGTGTAACAGCCTTGGCTGTCCTGGAACTAGCTCTTGTAGATCAGGATGAACTCAAACTCACAGAGATCCTCCTGCCTTTGCCTCCTGAGTGCTGGGATTAAAGGTGTGCGCCACCACCGCCTGGCCCATAAAATTATTTTTGTTACTATGGAACTATAATTTTGTACTGTTATGAATCATAGTTGAATAATCTGTTTTCTGATGATCTTAGATTGACCCCTGTGAAAGGATCATTTGACACATTGCCCCACCCTAAAGGGGTCACAACTCACAGGTTAAAAATCACTGATTTAGGGATATTTGAATGTATGGTTGTCATTGAATCTAAGTGCTTTATATAGCTGTAGCCCATTGTTTTGGAGAAATTTGTACATACACGAGAAATGTGTGCACACTTACACAGACATAAACTGAACTAGATTAAGAGCAAGAGTTGATTTTTGTTGATGTGTCTTGTGTGCTCTAAAGCTTGTCTAATGATAAATTAGAACCAAATGTGGTTTTGTGTGTTGAGATAATTAAGCCTGGTAGAGTAGTTTGTGTCTTTTTTGTTTAGGAGTGAAAGACCCCCGGTGCGGGGAGACTCTCACTCAAGCCTCGGGATAACATGACCCCCCAGTAACTCATGAGAAACCATCCTTGCTGCAATCACACAGGGCTTTTTAATTGATGAGATGAGACAGGAACCAGTGCACTGGGGCCGAGACTCATAACCCATGCAGGGGAAGAGTTCAACCCTGAGTGCCTGGGAGAACCGATTTTTAAGGGAAGAAACCACAGCCCAGTGATCCGGAATTGGCTAGGAGTGTGTCACAGAAAATTCCGAAAATTCCAGTGAGGATTACAAGGGGGCAACTCCCTGCCTCTCAGGACCACTCCCAAGGTCATAATCAGCTAGTTCCCAAAACACATTCACTGAACCGGCCAATCCTAGATCCTTGATTCCTCTCTTCCTGCTTGGATTTTTGACTATTTTCTTCCTGCTGGGGAGGTCTGGATTTATCCAGGTCTTTCAGGGGTGCCTGTCATTTTTCAGAACTTGCCCAGTTTTTTCTCAAGTTGTCCTTTTAGATATTAACAATAACCAATTGTATATTGCATAAATTTGTATTTTTATTTAATTTTCTTTTAAAAATACTTCAGTCTTATGTGTTTGCAAGGTGCAGAGTGGTAATTCAACATGTCTGCAGTTTATAATGCTGCTCAGATCAGCAGGTTAGTTCTTCACCCTTGTGTAGAGAGAGAAAATGTGCCTGGGAAGGTCTGAGGTTGGTGCTGGGTGTCTTCCTTAGTCACTTCTTCAAGGTTTTTTTTTTTTTTTTAAGTTATAAACTGATTGGCCCATTAGCTCAGGCCTCTTATTAACTCATTATAACCTATATTAACCCATTATTCTTGTCTGTGTTAGCCACGTGGCTCGGTACCTTTTGGGCGAGGCAGTCACATTTTGCTTGCTCTGTGTCTGGATCACGACTCCACCTCTTTAAGACTTTGAGACTGAGCTCAGTGACTAGCCAGTGAGCTTAAAGAATTTCCTGTCTCTGCCTCCCAGCCCACACTGCTGTGCCTGGCGTTTTATGCAGGTGATCTGGCTCTGAACTTCCCTCATGCTCATCTGGCCAGCATTTACCAGCTGAACCATCTTTCCAGTTCCCTGTGTCCTTAAACATTCAAGACCTATTTAACTCAAAACTGGTCATGTTTAGGAGATACAGTGTATTTTTAAAAGCAGGATTTTTTTGTTTTAAATTTTTGAGGTGTGTGTGGGGGTGTGTGTACATGGGCACTCATGAAGCCAGAGGATGAGTCTCAGCCATGGTGGGCTTTTTTTACGTGAGTGTTGGAATTCAGGTCCTGATGCTTGCACAACAAGTACTTTTACCCACTGGCCATTTCCCCAGCTCCCAGTGTGAAAACTGGTAAAAATACCCTTATAAAATGATCAGATCAGGGTGATTAACATTTCCATTTGGAGGCTTGGAACTCCTTTTTTTCCATTTGTTAATAAAATATAGGTTATTGTGAACTGTAGTGATCCCATTCTGCAACCAAACACTAGAGTTCCTCCCTCCCTCCCTTTTCTCCTTATTCTTTTTACTTTTTATTTATTTATTTTGATGTATTTTATGTATGAGTACTCTACATGCATGTATGCCTTCGTGGCAGAAGAGGACATCAGATCACACTATAGATGGCTGTGAGCCACCATGTGGTTGCTGGGAATTTAAGGCAGGACCTCTGGAAGAGCGGCCAGTGCTATTAACCTCTGAGCCATCTCTCCAGCCCCTTTATTTTTTACTTTTGAGATTACAATTACATTTCTCCCTTCTCTTTCCTCCTTCCAAAACCTCCCATATACGCTTCCTTGATCTTTTTGAAATTCTCGGCCTCTCTTCATTAATTGATTTGCGTGCATGTGTGTGTGCATGCGATATAACTGCTCAGTCTGTATAAAATCACATATCTTCCTCACTTTTCCTGCTGTAATAACTAAAGATTGAATGCAGGGCCTCAAACAAGAAGCACTCTCTGTCTGAGCTACTTTCCCAGGCCCAGGATTATTGCTTCTGTCTGTTTTGTTGTACATATTAGCCGGCCTCTCTCTAGCATCACGATGCTCTGTCAGCTTGCCTTCGTTTTGATTACACATTAGGGAGAGAGTATACTGACTTTATGCTGTGGTGGCATTTCATTTGTATTTTAATAAAGCTTAAAGAGCTGAGAGTAAAACAGCCCCCCTGGTCAGCCTTAAAGACCAGGCAATGGCACCACACACCTTTAATCCCAATACCCACAATAGTTGCCATAGAAACCAGCGGTGCATGTCTTTAATCCCAGTGGTGCAGTCTTTAATCTCAGCCCTAGAGAGGATTATAAAATGGGAGGAAACAGCTCTCAGACACAGTCTCATTCTGAGATTCTTGGAGGCAGAATCACTATTTCAGACTGAGGTTGAGGTAAGAGCCAGTGATTGATTGGCTGCTTTGCTTTTTGGATATTCAGGTTGAACTCCAATATTAGTCTCTGAGCTTTTATTAATCATGCTTCATTATACCTGACTTTCTGTACTTAACATAATATCCCCTAGTCCACCCATTTTAGTGAAAGTGGTTGAAATTTTTTTCTCTTTCTTTCTTTCTTTCTTTCTTTCTTTCTTTCTTTCTTTCTGTTTTTCTTTCTGTTTTTCTAGACAGGGTTTCTCTGTGGTTTTAGAGCCTGTCCTGGAACTAGCTCTGTAGACCAGGCTGGTCTCGAACTCACAGAGATCCGCCTGCTTCTGCCTCCCGAGTGCTGGGATTAAAGGCGTGCGCCACCACCGCCTGGCTGAATTTTTTATTTATTTTTATTTTAAAAATATGCCACTTTCATTAATTCTTTGAGAATTTAATCTATACATACGATATATTTTGACCATATTCACCCACCATTTCTCCCCATCGTACCTCCCTACCACTCCACTTCCTCCTAACTCATGTCTTTTCTTCTGCTTCTTTTTCTTTTTCCAAGACAGGGTTCCTCTGTGTGACAACCCTGTCTGTCCTGGAACTGGATTTGTAGACTGTAAACTTGACCTCGAACTCACAAAGATCACCTACCTTTGCCTGGTACTGGGATTAAAGGCGGCACTACCATCCCCCCCCCCCCCTTAGCTGTTTTTTTTCTTTCTTTCTTGTTTTTGTTTTGCTTTGTTTTTTTAAATAACCAGTTTACTAGTTCAATTTGTGCTACCCCTATACTCCTGGGTGGGGATCTTCCCTGGAGCTTTGGCCTCTGGTGCCAAACCCTTAAAAGAAATCTCTTACTCCCCTAGAAGCCACCAACTGTCAATAATTCCTCAGTTGGGGATGGGAGCTTTAGAGATCTCCCCACTCTGTGCTGGAATGTTGACTGACTTGATCTTGTACAGGTTTTGTGAAGGGAACCGCAGCTCTGTGAGTCCTTAGGTATAGCAGGTCTGTCATATCCAGACGACAGTTTTGCCCTGGTTGTCTAGAACCTCTGTTTCTTTACACCTCATCTTTCCCGGTTGTCCCTGAGCCTTGCGGGGAGTGGTATGGTAGCTAAATGCTCCACAGCTGGATTAGCACTTGTCTGATGAAGTCTGAGAGCTAGGTGTTTTTATTAGCAAATCCCTCTTATGACTGCCGCAGACTCCTGTTCTCAAGCAGTCTTGTAACCCCAGCTCCAGGGTATTGGCTTCTGTTTGGTTTCTGTCTGGAGTATATTCCTTTGTGATTCTCTTCACCTGGTTATCTGTTTGGTGGCCAGCTAGGTTGATTTTTGTATCTTAGCTACTGTAATAAACACGAGTGTGTAGGCCTTTCTTTGATACACTAGCATCATGTCCAGTGAGTGTCAGTCAGGTTTCTGTTACTTTAACAAAATGTCTGAGGCGGCACCTACAGAGATGATTTATTTGACTTGTGGATTCAGAGGTTCTGGCCCTGTTGCTTTTTAATATGTATAGAGGAAGCATATCATGCAAAGCTTGTTTACCTTATGACAGGAAAGGGTGGAGCAGGGCTCCACAGTCCTTCTAAGGATGTTCCCTGACTGGCTTAAACTCTCCAGGTTTGGGGGGGGCGGGGGGGGGG
>NW_026068145.1:1047204-1090537 GCF_014885135.2 Alexandromys fortis | reverse complement strand
GTCAGTGCTCTTAACTTTTGAGCCATCTCTCCAGCCAATACTTTTAGATTTTTGAGGCACCTTCATATAGTTTTTTAATTAATTAATTAATTAATTTTGGTGTTTTACCTGCATGTTTGGCTGTGTGAGGGTGTCAAATCTTGGAGTTACAGGCTGTAGTGAGCTGCCATGTGGGTGCTGGGAATTGAACTCAGGTCCTCTGGGAGAGCAGTCAGTGCTCTTCACCACTGAGCCGTCCCTCCAGCTCTGTTTTTTGTTTTTGTTTTTTTCTTGACAGGATTTCTCCCTGTGTAGCCCTGACAGGCTGGCCTTGAACTCACAGGGATCCACCTACCTCTGCTGGGATTAAAGGCCTGCACTTGCTAATACCCAGTTTAGAGGCAGCATTTTGTTTTGTTTTGTTTTTGTTTTTTCAGACAGAGTTTCTCTGTATAGCCTTGGCTGTTCTGGAACTTACTACACAGATCAGGCAGGCCTCAAATTTACAGAGTGCTTCGGTCTCCTAATTGCTGGGATTAGACATGTGCCACCTCTTGGCAGAGGCAGCATTCTTAACTGTGGTTCTGAGTTTTATATCAGATTCTGTTGGTGATAAGCTCTATCAAATTTAACTCCCTACTTTTAATTTATTCAGCCATACATTAAACAGTTACACTAAATGTTTTCGATCACTTGCAGAGTTAACATTGTAAGGATTCTGTGCTCCTGGTTAACAAAGTGATGTATTCAAAGCCTCAGACAACTATCTGTTTAAAGTCTTGGTTCCTCCTGGGATAACGGTGAAGGCATTCTTGAGTTACAGTTAGAGTTATGGGAATGAAGTTGATGTAGTCATATCATGCTTTTGGATATTGTGGTTTTGCTGGTTAGCTCATTATTTCTTATCTTTTGTTAGTATATGTAGACATATACAAATTAGTAGTTTAATTGATTTTTTGCTTATCTACTTAAGTGTATTATACCTCACTGAAAAATAATGTTTTAATTTTTAAAAAGTTTTTTCTTACATGCTCGATATATAAAACAAACTTTGGAAATGTAGAGTAAAGAGCCCACCCTAGAATTAGCTAATAATAGTTTTTGTTGTTTGTTTGTTAGGTTTGGTTTTTGACATAGAGTTTCTCTGTGTAGCTCTGGCTGTCCTGGAACTCATTCTGTAGACTAGGCTAGCCTTGAACTCACCGAGATCCACCACTTGGTCTACAGGACTAAAGATGTGCGCCTCCACCTCCAGGCTAATAGGTTTTTTGTTTGTTTGTTTTTTCTGTTTTTCATATTTATATGTGTGTCTGTGTATCGGTATATGTAAATGAGTACAGGTGCATGTGGAGGCAGAGGTGTCAGATTCCCCCTGGAGCTGGAGCTGGAGCCATCCAATGTGGGTGGTGGGAACTGGATTCAGGTCCTAGAAGAGCAGAGCTCTTACCATCAACGCCTCTTACTTTTTTTTTTTTTTAAACTAAAAAAGGCATGGGATTTTTATTATTTAGGATAGTTTAAAAAAAAAAGAACTTTTAAACTTTTTGTTTTGAAATGAAGGTTTACAGGGAGTAGCACAGATGGGCCAGAGAACCCATGTACTGTCATCCACTTCCTGCTGTAGTTACAAATTACATATAAGGCATTATCAGAAACAGGACACTGTCACTTTATAATGAATAGATTCTTAGACATTGTTCCAATCCAAATAAAGAACTGTTCCTTCATTACAAAGATCCTTCTCTGTGCTGTTATCTCTAACTCTGGCAACCACTAATCGATTCTTCTTCTATAATCTTGTCAGGTTGAAAGCGTTGCACAAGTAGAACCACACAGTGTGTGACCTTTTGAGACTGGCTTTTTCCGTCAACTCTAATACACTTGAGACTCATCAAGGTATTGAATATACAATAACTTATTTTTATTGCAAGGCTGTAGTTGATGGTACCAATGCACCACAGTTTAACTATTGACGTTTTGTAGGCTCTTTTGGATTCTTGGACATTTCCACAAGTAGTGCTGCTGTCATTTGTATGTAGGTGTTTGTGTCAGCCAAATTTTCATCTCTTTGGAGCTCTCAGGAGTCTCATTGCTGGCTTACATGGTAGGTGTAGCTATTCTCACCGTAACTCAAACTTTCTGATGTGTTTTACACTCTTCTAACATTTTTTTTCTTTTTAAGAAATAGTGGTTTTTATTTGTGTGGGTATCTTGCCTGAACCATGTGTGCAGTACCCAGAGAGGCCAGAAGAGGGGGTTGAATCTCCTGGAACAAGTTACAGATGGTTTCTGAGGTGCCATAGCTCTGGGAATTCTGGGTTCTCTGGAGGAGTAGCTAATGTTCTCTCCCCCCCCCCCCCATGTTGCCCTGAATATCTCACTCATTCTGTGAATGAGATATTCAGAGATTTCCCCCAGCCTCTGCCTTCTAAATTGTGGGGTTTAAAGGTGTGCACCACTATGCCTGTCAAAATTATTGTTTCTAAAGCACACTGATTATGTCATCTTCTTACTTAAAATGTCCTGGGATTCTCATGGTTCTTAATTTGATAGCATTTTCTATGATTGGTTCCAGTTTGTAGTTGATATGCTTCGTGTTTTTGAGACACAGTCTCACTATGCAGCCATGGTTAGCCTGGAACTCATTCTGTAGACCTGGCTGACCTCAGACTCAGAATCCACCTGCCTTTGCCCCCCGAGTGTGCACCACCATGCCTCATGCGGTTGTCTGTTTAATCCTAGCACACCTTTGTGCTTTTTGGTTGTCAGTGGCTCCACACTGTTTCCTGCGTTACTGTCTTTGCTTACACAGTTTCCATGGTGTCCTTTTACTGCTCCATCTTCACAGGCTCTGTTCAAATGACACTAGTAACCACTTTTATTTTAACAACTGGAAATAACCTAGGTTTTCCCCAACTCCCTATGTTTTCAGGGTTTTGTGTGTCTGTGTTTGTTTTGTTTTTCAAGACAGGGTTTCTCTATAGTCTTAGAACTCACTCTATAGACCAGGCTGACCTCAAACTCATAGAGATCCTCCTGTCTCTGCCTCACAAGTTCTGGGATTAAAGGTGTGTGCCACCACTGCATGGCTGTTTCCAATTTTTTAACAAATTACACAAGTCACCACTTTGTTGGTATTGTTTGGAAAACTTAGGTAATTTTATAAGAATTCCTTTCACATTTATTTATTTATTTATCGATTGATTGATTGATTGCCCTTTGACACCCTTTCTAGACTGAAATCTAGGACAGGGTCGTTTTGATTTATTTAGGAATATGACTCATTGAATAGTACAATACTTTACATACTGTATGCAGAGCAAAAATTCATAGATGAATAAATTTGGCATGTGAGGGTATTTACATCTCTAGTGCCTTAGTTTCTAGCACCTGTGTGAAGCAGGCCCTTGCTCCTTGCAGGGTTGTACAAGACCTGTGACTACAGCCTCTATTGTGCTGATAGCTAGAAAATATTTGGAGCTATGTTTTACAGTAGGACTGAAGCCCTCAGTCGACAAGGCTGAGCAATGTGTGGGTAAGAACATGCATTTTAACTGATATTTGTAATTGGAGACTGCTTTTCCATTTCCCTGCCACCCAGACCCAGATAATCACACAGAAACTATATTAGTTATAACACGGTTTGGCCAGTGGCTCAGGTGTATTCCTAGCCAGCTCTTATATCTTAAATTAATCCATTTCTATTCATCTGTGTATTTCCACAAGGCTTTGACTTACCAGTAAGGTTTTGGCGACTTTTTCCTTCAGCAGCTACTGGCGTCTGCCTGACACCACCTTCTTTCTCCCTGTATTCAGTATAGTTTTCCGCCTAGCTATAGTCTTTCCTGCCATAGGCGGAAGCTGCTTCTTTATTAACCAATACTAATAGATATTTATAGTATATAGAAGGGAAATCTTTATTTGTTTTATTTACTGGCTTAAATTGGTCTTGGGTAAGTTGCTGACCCATTTATATCAGTTGTCTCATCGATCAGATGGAGACATTAGTAATGTCTGCTTTATGTGACTGCTGTGAGAATTATTTAACATGAGAGGAAAGCACCTGGAAGCATCTCTGGCGTACTGTATGTGCTGTGCTTTGGGTTCCTGCCCTCTTCTAATAGCTTTGATAAGAGAGGTCACAGTTCTTGTCCTATCACTGAGTTTTTAAAAAGGTTGGATAAATAAGTGCTCTTCAGACTTCTGAACTCAGGATTATGTGGTGACACCAAGGCTCATTGCGCACTTTTGTCGCTTTCGTCAACATGAAACGGATGTCATTTCCTCTTCCCAACTGATACAAGGAGTGAGTAATGACAGTAGAGTGTGAGTTCTTCGAAAAGAAGGTAAAGCCTGAAAACATGTTTTTATACATTTTAGGTAAATAATAATAAAGTTGTGAAGGAATGACAGGACAGTGGGTACCTGTACTGGGGCAGCAATTTTGGTTTCACTAAGAAATAATGAGTGTGGTATATAAGCTGGTTGGGGATAAGGATGACTTTGTATATTTGAATTCTTTACAGTCTCATCATTTTTTGCTCAAGACTGTCTTCCAGCTTTGTGTGAAGGCTAGTCCTCTTACAAGAATCTATAATACAGTACAAACAGCACTTCAGGCTATGCGTGTGTTGATAATACAGTACAAGCACATGAAAAACATTTCCTTTCTGTATTACAAATGACCTAAAATCCGCCTGCATCTTATTCTGAGTACCCTTCTCTTATCATTTTGAAGATAGCAATTTCACCATTTGGGCTTTTTTTTTTTTTTTTTTTTGTTTTTCGAGGCGGTTTCTCTGTAGCTTTGGATCCTGTCCTGGAACTAGCTTTTGTAGAACAGGCTGGCCTTGAACTCACAGAGATCCGCCTGCGAGTGCTGGGATTAAAGGCGCGCCACCACTACCCAGCTCCTTTTGGGCTTCTTTAAAGCTAAAATGATCAGTCTGATTTGAATCTTCCGGTTTGAATTTGTTGTCCTTCTATGTAGAGAATATTTTATGGTTGTACATGGTTGTACAGTGGTTCATTTATACCACCTGCTGTAAGTAAAGGTTAAAATAAAGCCATTAATGTCTATAACCTCACCTCTCAGGAGATAGATGCAGGAAGATCAAGAGTTCAGTATTATCCTGAGCTATGTGAGAGACTGCCTCAAAGGGGGGGGGTTTGAAGATGTATTTTATTATTTTTAATTGTATGTGTGTGTACATGCATGCATACACGTGTGACTCTGGAGCCAGAGGTCTCACATGACCTGGAGCTATAGTTACAGGAATTTGTGAGCTGCCTAGTATGGATGCTGGGAACTGAACTTGGAAGAACTTTGGAAGAACAGCAAGTGCTGTTAACTACTGAGATGCCTCTCCAGTCCCAAAGCCAAATGTTATAAACACTCCATACAAATCTTTACCTTCTCATCCAAGGCATGTGTTTGTGACCTACCACTGACCACACAGCACAGTTGACAACTAGGCAAATCCAAAATGTATGTCATTCCATAGAATTGTGCCAGTCTAAATGCTGTCTGTCCCTTGTCCCTCAGAGAGAGAGAGAGAGAGGAATCATTCTGTATTAAGGATATATAATAACCCAGTGTAATTCATAGCTCTTAACCTCTACCCTGAGAGGAAAAGAGATAGGAAAGGCAATTAGATATAAAATAATTTTGGAGTCTTGCTGAGTAGTACAGGCTTGTCTTAAACTCATAGTCTCCAGCTTCTACCTCCCAAGTGCTGGCTTACAGCCATATGCCAGCCACCATGCCCAGAGGAAGTTGTCATTATTGTAATCTGCATGCTGAAATATTTCTATTTAATGGCATAGTTTCTTGATATTAAATGGTGTGCCCTCACCCCATCTAACTCACTGCATAAAATGCATGTGGAAAAAAAAAGTTATTGTTGAATTTGAATTCTTGCCCTGTCAATTTCAAGTAGGAACCTCGAATTATACTTTTCTGATCATTATCTCATCTATAAAATGAAGTTAATCTGCCTCGTAAAACTGGAGTGTTAGAAAATACTGTCTGCCAATTAATAAATGTAGCTGCCACTGCTGTTACCACTATTTTAATATTTATTTTATAATCTGTTATTTGGGAGATGAAAGAGTACAAAGTATAAAACAGGTCCCTGCAGAGAAGAGAGAGCCTTCTGAGCAAATAGGCAAAGATGAAGTGGAGACGGTATTTCTGTTAAATGAGATCCGTGTGTACACTGCCTAATCTGCAGTGTAGTTTGTGCCAGGCTTCTCCTGTTCCTTCGTCCCCTCTCCATTTAACAGATCAGGGTGTTGAGGTTCCCAGGTGGCTGGTTTGTCACCAGCACACAGAAGTACACGCCCAAGAACCAGCACAAGGAATCTGCTCCTCGCGCTGCTTTCCCTGGGGTAAAGGACAGACTGAAAGGAGAGCAGCTAAATATTAGCAAGGACTTGTAGATTTTCAGAGATTAACAGCTTTTTTTTTCTTTTTCTAAAATAGAGCCCCCAGGCTGGCCTCAAACTGCTTGCCTCTCCCTACTGTGCTGGGATGAAAGGTGTGAACTACTACTGCCCAGCCTACCCAATCTCAAGTAGGCATTTCTCCAAAGAGAGACAAAAGATACACTCTAAAGACTCAGAGATTAAAGAGTAGCTCAGCTGATATTAAGAACACCAGCTTTTAAGCTGTATTTATTCTAAGCTGTTCTCATTTCATCAAGGATGTATATAAGAACATGATAAGAAGCTGGGCGGTGGTGGATCTCTGTGAGTTCGAGGCCAGCCTGGTCTACAGAGCTAGTTCCAGGACAGGCTCCAAAGCCACAGAGAAACCCTGTCTCGAAAAACCAAAAAAAAAAAAAAAAAAAGAACATGATAAGAAACAAGTTGAACTCAAGACTCCTAGCATGGTTAGGCAGGAGGATCACAGATTAGAGACAACCCTGGACTATGGTGTGACCTTTCTCAACAGGTAGAAGCAGGCTGATCTCTTTGAGTTTAAGGCCAGCCTGGTGTACATAGTGAGTTCCAGGACAACCAGGGCTCTAACACAGAGAAACCTTGTCTCCAACAAAAATCAAAACAAAAAAAGTATATGTTGCATAAAATGGTGGATGTCTATGGTTCTAGCATTTGGGTGGCGGGAGGATCAGGTATTCAAGGCCATCCTTGGCTACTTAATGAATTAAGGAGATTCTGTCTCAAACCAGTGATCTGTTTTGAGTTCTATGAATAATTTAGATAACAATGATATTTACAGGTGTTCACAAAACCCTGCCAACGGTTTAGAATTAAGTGAAATTATCTTTAAAAAACAGACTTCAAATTAGGTTTATTTTAACTTTTTTTCATTTCACAGAGAGAACATCCTAGAGTGTGGGGAAATAACTCTGCAGGTAGGATGCTCGCTCCATGAGTGTGGAGGACCTGAGTTCAGATCTTCATCACCTATGTAAAGAGCCACACTGTTGGCAGTGGGGACGGGATGACTTACTGGGGCTTGCTGGCCACTGGCTTAGCAACAGGTTTAGTGAGAAAGCGTTTCAGAGGAATAAGATGGGAAGTGACAGAGCAGGACACCAATGTCATTGTCTGGGGCCACACACATGGGTGCACACACCCACACATAAATGCCTTATAGTCGGGTGGTGGTGGTGCACAGCTTTAATCCCAGCACTCGGGAGGCAGAGGCAGGCGGCTCTTTGTGAGTTCGAGGCCAGCCTGGTCTACAAGAGCTAGTTCCAGGACAGGCTCCAAAAACTACAGAGAAACCCTGTCTCGGGAAGAAGAAAAAAAAAAACCCTATAAACTACTAGTTATATTTCTCACATATAAACTTTAAGGAGAGCCTCTGCGTACCATGAGTGCTGTTCTGTTGAGACACGGTGATGGCACACTGCACTACTCACTACACACTTTTATGTTCACCATGTTACCACACCACCATAGGTCAGATCCCCATAAACAGAAAAACAGCAAAGAATCCAAGATGTTATCTAAACACTAACTCAGTTATATTATTAAATCTTGATTCACTTTTTGTCTTTTGCTACTGAGCCTCACAATATGGTCCTGGCTGACCTGGCTCTTGATATGTAAACTCGCTGTGATCCTTCTGCCTTTGCTTCCTACTGTGCTGGGGTCACAGACAGAACCACCATGCCCATCTTGACCCACACTTAAAAGCATTGCATGTAAAGCTTGGTATCTTTTCCTTTCTCGAAAGTGTATGCTTACCAAGGCACTGCCCCCAAGATATATCCCCAGCTCTGAAAAGTGAATCGGTACATATAAATGGAGCATTTCATTTTGAGATGAAAAATAGAGGCACATTCTGAAGTCACTAGCAGTTAAGAAAGCCCTGAAATGCTGCACAGTGGTGGTGCACGCTTTTAATCCCAGCACTCCGGGAGGCAGAGGCTGGAGGATCTCTATAAGTTTGAGGCCAGTCTGGTCTACAAGAGGTTGTTTCAGGGCAACTAGGACTGTTATACAGAGAAACCCTGTCTTGAAAAAAACACAACAACAACAAAAGCCCTGAAGTATTGAGGCACAAGCAGTTCACTTCTGCACTCAGCCTTGACTACCAATGCATCAGAATTAAACTTCACTCCAAGTCACAGATAACAGATAAACAAAAGTAGCTGACTGTTCTGCACAGCACGAAACAAATTGGACTTTATCTTTCCTATGGACACTAGTCATGCAATTTAAAACAGTCTGAGCACAGCAGATAATTAGAGATTTCAGTGGCCTAACAACAGGGGTCTGATCCGTACTACCCTGAGTTGTTTGAGTTAAAGCCTCACTTGGTAGGACACCAGGGTGATCTCCAAATTGAGGATTACTAGTTAAGTACCAACATGAACTTCAAAAATTACCGCCTGGCAATATTTATAGTTTTAAAATGCTCTTTGAAGCCGGGCGGTGGTGGCGCATGCTTTTAATCCCAGTACTCAGGAGGCAGAGTCAGACGGCTCTCTGTGAGTTCGAGACCAGCCTGGTCTACAGAGCTAGTTCCAGGACAGGCTCCAAAGCCACAGAGAAACCCCGTCTCGCGGTGGTGGCACATGCTTTTAATCCCAGTACTCAGGAGGCAGAGTCAGACGGCTCTCTGTGAGTTCGAGACCAGCCTGGTCTACAGAGCTAGTTCCAGGACAGGCTCCAACGCAGCAGAGAAACCCTGTCTCAAAAAAAAACCCAAAAGTGAAAACAAAATGCTCTTTGAGTATGTATTATATATATATATAATATATATAATACTATATATACTATATTATATATAATATAGTATTATATATTATATATAAATCACACACACAAATACATAGATACATGCATGCATGCATATATATGCATCTGTTTTTGAGATGAGATCTCTTATTGAATATGGGAACTTGGAGCTTACTGATTTGGGTAGGCTGGCTGGCCAATGAGCTCTAGGGATCCCCAGCATTGGGATTATAGACAAATTACTGTAGTCACTTTTCCACCCTGGTGTAGCACGTATTCTTATTGATATTAATAATAAAAACCTGGAATCAGATATCAGGGAAGCTGAAGGATCAGAGCAGAGCGGCAGCCACTAGAGTTCTTACTCCTACCAGTTCTCAGACTGCAGACTGCATCCGAGCTCCTGTCTCCTCCACCTCCCTAGTGTTGGGATTAAAGGTGTGAGCCACCACTGCCTGGCCTCTATGGCTAACTAGTGGTTTAGCTCTGCACTGTGATCTTCAGGCAAGCTTTATGTTAGATTATAAACAAAATAGCACGACATCCTCCTACCCTAGCCTTTTCAAGTGGTTCTTACATGGATACGGTGGCCAGTTCAAGTGCTCATGGTTGCCTGGCAAGCAAGCACTCTACCAGCTGAGCCAGCTGTATGTTGTGTATGTTGTACTTTTATGTAACAGTCTTGCTAACTTGACAGTAATAGTAGAAACTTCTTGATTTTGTTGTTTTTTCAAACAAGGTCTCACTACGTAGCTCTGGCTAACCCAAAACTTGCTATGTATGTCAGGCTAGCCTGGAACTCAAGGAGATCTGCCTGCCTCTGAATGTCAGGTGTGCTGGGATTACAGGCATCTACCACCATGCCTAACCAGTTCTAGAAACCTTCTGATGGTTTACATTGTTTTTAAATTTTCTATATGTATGTACGTACTGGGGATGAGTTTTCATGGCCTCCTCTATACTAAGCATGCACAATTAGGAGGAAGGCTTTCCTTTTCAAGACTGGGTTTCTCTGTGTAACAGCCCAAGCTGTCCTGGAACTAGCTCTTGTAGACCAGGCTGGTCTTGAACACACAGAGATCCGCCTGCTTCTGCCTCCCAAGTACTGGGATTAAAGGCGTGCGCCACCATCGCCCAGCTAGGAAGGCTTTCCTCCTGGAATCAGTTACTAGTAGGTTTTCCAAAGGTGCCTTTTTGTCGCGCGATTGGCCTTGAATTTACAGAGATCAGCCTGCCTTCTGAGTCCTGAGTGCTGGCCTGTACCACCATGCCTGACTCCACTTTGTTATTTTATGTCTTTAAATTTGTTTTGAATTTTTTTATCTTTGCACATCAGGGATAACAGTTCATAGTTTTATTTTCTTGTCATCTTCTCGATTTTGTTGTCAGGAATGAATTCAGAAATATTCTTTCTTTGAGAATTGGTATTTGGCTTTTGGTTTTTTTGTTGGTGGTAGGTTTTTTGTTTGTTTGCTTTATTTTTTGTTTTCTTTTGCTTATTTGTTTTTAAAGTAGGGTTTCTCTGTGTTGTCCTGCCCATCCGGGAACTAGCTCTGTAAATCAGGCTGGCCTTGATTTGCCTGCCTCCTGAGTCCACCACAGCCTGGCTGGTACTGTTTTTTGTTTGTTTGTTTTTGATGCTACCATTGACCAGTGACGCCCTCTGGGCCTGCAGTCTTGGTAAGAATGTATGACATACTCAATTTCTCTCCCCCCCTTTTTTTTAATTGATATTTATTGAGCTCTACATTTTTCTCTGCTCCCCTCCCTGCCTCTCCCCTCCTTCAACTCTCCCCCCAAGGTCCCCATGCTCCCAATTTACCCAGGAGATCTTTGTCTTTTTCTACTTTCTACTTCCCGTGTAGATTATACTCAGTTTCTTTAAATGGTTTGTTTTGTTTTTTTGGCATTTACTTACGACAGGGAGTGGGAATTGTAGTGGCACCCCTGTGGACAGCCTGTTCTTTCTTTCCACATGTGTGCCCAGGTATCATTCAAACTCTGGTCGTCTGGTTTGGCAACAAGTGCCTTTACCTCCAGAGCCGTCTTGCTACTTTATATAATTAACATCTATAAACCTTATTCAAATGTCTAACAAAGCCCCCAACTCATGTGCATCTTTCTGGAGTGTGTACACATGAGGTCAGGTGCTGGTGCAGAGTTTCAGATTCTCGGGGGCGGGAACCACAGGCGGTTGTGAGCCTTGTGACATGGAATCTCGGCTTCTTTATAAGAGCATTATTGTAGCTGTAATCACTGAGCCCTCTCCCCAGCCTTCACATCTGGGAATTTAAAGAAAACTTTGTGTGTGTGTATGGGTGTTATTTCTGCTATCATTTCTGTGCACCATGTGTGTGCCTGGTGCCCATGGAAGCCAGAAGAGGATATCAGAGTCTCCTGGAAATAGAGTTACAGGTGCTTATGAAAAGATTTCCCACATAGATTCTAAACAAGGTGCTTAAGGGAAAGGAGGATGGGCTTAGGAAGAAAGTAGGACACATCTGAGACCTGAGCTTCTCTCAGGGAGTTACCTAGTTTTCTCTTTATCTAGTTGGGGTGGGGGCGGTGGATACAGCTGGGATTCTGCTGAACTCACCACGAAGGCCAGACTGGCCCCAAATTCTAGATATGCCTGACTTCAACCTCCTCAGTGCTGGGTGATAGGCATGTTCCCAGTGTAATGGATTAATAAAAATGCTGCAGGATCCCCGGTGGCAGGCAGCTGGCCATGTGGCTGCAGGCAGTGGGCAGGGGGGCCTGAGAGCATCCAGTCCCAGGCAGGGAGACATGCAGGGGTGGGACAGAGACAGAGACATGGATAGGCATGCCATGCAGAGTGAGGTTGGATATTTATTTAGTGGGTTATGGAGGGGGAAGAGAAGAAGAACAGAGCGAGAAAGAGGGAGAAAGACAGAAGCCGCCTCTTAGAGAGGGAAGAGAGTCAGGCTGTAAGCAGGAAGGAAGATCTGCCTGCCTCAGCAGATGGGGGTGGGGGTGGGCGTGGCTTGTCTCCTAAAGGGGCAGAACAGATCATTATACCCAGCACACCTGTTTTTATGTAGCATTTTGAAATGTATGATACAGCTGTCATAATTATATACATTTCCTTTTACCTACTAATTTTGTTATCTCTGTCAGTTCTGATCAATTTCTATTGATTTCCCCCCCCATGGATTATAATGTCTTGCTTTTGGATTCTAGTCTTACATATCCTATAAAGATTCCTTAACTTGCAACATGTATTTGTGAGGCTAGATTTGTGAGGCTAGATCAGAGATATGTGTAGCCTAGGGTAACTTTTTTCATTAGTATCAAAATGACATTTGGGAGCCAAACAATTCTTTTTTTTTGTAGAGAGGATTCCAGTACACTACTTTTCTGCTGGTTTTTCATCTTTTTTGTTTGTTTTGAGACAGGGTCACTCTTTGTAACTGTGTAACTCTAGTTGGTCTGGAACTTGGCAGGATGTTCTATGTTGCATGGGTTGGTCAAAAAAAAAGGTCATTCCGAGATGAAATTTTAAGGGCTGTGTGGCAGCAGGGAGGTCCAGCCTCCGAAGATGTAAACCCTGAACAGCCAGGCATATTCTTGGATTGTTTGTTACACAAAGTTGTTTTTTGGTTGAAGTATTTCCTCATAGCAAGGTTCTGTCTAATCTACACCCCTCTGGAGGGAAGCATCACATGCCCTCAGGACTTTAGTCCTTTACTGTGTGTCAGTTGTTTTACCTGACAGTACAGGAGCCTCAGGCAAAGTCAGGGTAGGCTGCAAAGTTCCTTCAGATAAACAGCTAAGATTCCTGAAGGTCAGAGTACTTCTAGAAAACTACTGTTCAGGGCTGGAGAGCTGGCTCAGAGGTTAAGAGTACTGCCTGCTCTTCCAAAGGTCCTGAGTTCAATTCCCAGCAACCACATGGTGGCTCACAACTATCTGTAATGAGGTCTGGTGCCCTTTTCTGGCCTGCAGGCATACAGACAGAATGTTGTATACATAATAAATAAATAAAATATTAGGAAAAAAAAAAGAAAACGGCTGTTCACTCCGGTGTTTAATCTAGATACAGGGAAACTCTTCATCCTAGTACTACCCCAGATACAGTGACTCTACTAAATTCCTGCAACAGGAACTTGCTATATAGATCAAGCTGGCCTTGACCCCAGAGACCTTGCCTCGGTCATCTGAGTTCCTCTTTTTGGGTCTGGCTTACCTCACTCAGGATGGTGTTTTCTATTTCCATCCATTTGCCTGCAAACTTCAAGAAGTCCTTGTTTTTTACTGCTGAGTAGTACTCTAATATGTATATATTCCATACTTTCTTCATCCATTCTTCAATTGAAGGGCATCTAGGTTGTTTCCAGGTTCTGGCTATTACAAACAATGCTGCTATGAACATAGTAGAGCATATACTTTTGTTGTGTGATAAGGCCTCTCTTGGGTATATTCCCAAGAGTGGTATTGCTGGGTCCATGGGTAGGTTGATCCCAAATTTCCTGAGAAACCTCCACACTGCTTTCCAGAGTGGTTGCACAAGTTTGCATTCCCACCAGCAATGGATGAGCGTACCCCTTTCTTCACAACCTCTCCAGCAAAGGCTATCATTGGTGTTTTTGATTTTCGCCATTCTGACAGGTGTAAGATGGTATCTTAAAGTTGTCTTGATTTGCATTTCCCTGATCACTAAGGAAGTTGATCATGACCTTAGGTGTCTTTTGGCCATTTGAACTTCTTCTGTTGAGAGATCTCTGTTCAACTCAGTGCCCCATTTTATAATTGGGTTGATTAGCCTTTTACGGTCTAGTTTCTTGAGTTCTTTATATATTTTGGAGATCAGACCTTTGTCAGTTGTGGGGTTGGTGCAGATCTTCTCCCAGTCAGTGGGTTGCCTTTCTGTCTTAGCAACAGTGTCCTTTGCTTTACAGAAGCTTCTCAGTCTCAGAAGTCCTGACAGTTTTTTTTTTTTTTTTTGAGGGAGGGTGTCTTAGAGTTACCACTACTGTGATGAAACACCATACCATGACCAAAGCAACTTGGAGGGGTGTTAATTGGCTTACATTTTTATATCACTGTTCATCATTGAAGGAAGTCATCACAGGATTAGAACCTGGAGGCAGGAGATGACGCCGGGCAGAGTTCTGTTTCCTAGCTTGCTCATCATGGCTGCTCAGCCTGTTTTCTTAATAGAACCCAGGACCAGCCCAGGGATGATTCCACCCACAATGGCCTGGGCCCTCCACCATCAATCACTGATTAAGAAAACGCTCTACAGGGTTGCCTACAGCTCAGTCTTATGGAGCATTTTCTCAACTGGAGTTCTCTCCTCAGATGGCTCTAGCCTGTGTCAAGTTATATAAAATTAGACAGCACACAGAGTCCCTGATAAATTCTGTATAGTACTCTGGCCTTGAACTTTCCTTGGCTTGGCCTTCAGAGGGCTGAGGCTGCAGGTGAATACTACCACAGCTGAGAGCATTATGGGATTTTTACCAGCATCCCTGGTGTCTACTTCCTACGAGCTAGTAACCCCCCTCACCTAGTGGTGACAATGAAGCATTCATACACATACTGCTGACTTTCCCTGGAATGTGAAGGGAGTTAGCCTTAGTTGAGAACTGTGGTTTTAGATTTGATTTTGCCCCACTGATGATGTGGTGTTCTTCTGAAGCCCCATGAATTGTGAACTGGTGGTTAGTCTGATTGGAATTGGCTTTTGTGGTTGTTTATGTTGGGAATGCTTTTGGATGGTTTCTTTTCTATTTTGACACATGCATGTTCTGATGAGTATTCAAGGGAGACTCTGTGTATCTCTGCAGTTCTCCATCTGAGTGTTTCTGTGGTATTCGGCCCCACAAATACAGCCATTTTGATCAGCTCAGCTCAGCATGGCTTCCAGGCTTCAACTCACCTGGGTTTCTTGTCTTATGCCTCTCCTGGTCTAAAAGCTCTCAAGGTATTAAGCTGAAGTAATACGAGCCACCTCATTTGCTTACTGTCTCTCTGGAATTTAGCTTATAGCCATCATTTTGAATCTTTTTCATGTCTTTTTTTTTTAAGATTTAAAAAAAAAATTATGTGTACAGTGTTCTCTGCGTGTATGCCTGCACCTCAGAAGAGGGCGCCAGATCTCATTACAGATGGTTGTGAGTCACCACATGGTGGCTGGGAATTGAACCCAGGACCTCTGGAAGAGCAGGCAGTGCTCTTAAACCATTGAGCCATCTCTCCAGCCCCTTTTTCGTGTATTTTTATTTATTATTTGATTACTTCAAATTAGAGGGTAAATCTTTTTCTATTTTTATAACTTGGCCAGAAACAGCAGTCCTATTGATAATAATATTAATTATTATTAATAATTGATAATAATAACTGATGTGAATCAATTATTAGTTAAAATGGAAAAGCATCCTTGAACATATACTGAACAAAATTTTTTTATTGATTTGTATAAAACCAATGTCCGTCGTATTCTTTGCTCAGTTTTCGTTCCCTGGAATTCCTGTGGTGCAACATGACTATTAAATGGATGCTGAAGCTTGTTATCATTTCTAATATTCCTCTTTACTACACGTTCTCACAGTTGGGGCTAAGTACTGGTTCCTGGGACCCTGTAACTATTATGTAGCAGCACACAATTAAAGGACATGCACTGGCCTGATGAGGTAGAGCGGTGAAATGTGTCATGCTCTTAAGGCTTTCCCACAAGCTCAAAGGCTTCCAGGAGACTTCGTGTTCTAACTTGTATTTTCTAGTGGCTGAGGTTTGGGCATCAAAGCCAGTTAGCTTGATTGAAGTTGAAAGAACTGGTGAGTTAATATGGGGGAGAAATGTGAAAGAAGAGAAGAATCATTTTGCTCAGCGTTTGAGATGAAACTGTACCAAAGAATAATGCTGCGAGGATGGGAGTGACGTGGAACCCGCTGGTGGTGAGATGGGAGAGGAGGGAAAGTAGAAGACTCGGGATGAAGCGGAGAATTTGACTTGTGGATGAGGTTTGCTACTTGGTAACCTCTGCTGAGTTTATAGCATGTCTTGTTAGGTATCCAAGTTTGATGATTTAGTCAGAGCATACCTGGGAGAAAGGAAGATACAGATGTAGCAGAAAGGGCAAAACCATAGTTCAGTGGAATTTTACATATGCTATATATAACTGCAGCAGACTTAAAATACAAACCCTTTGTAGATGCATACATTGTTAATTTTTTAAGATTGGAAAAAAATGTGGATTGATAATGAAATACAGCTTTAAGCTTTCTGAAAATGAGGGTTACTTTTTTGGTATCAAGACAATATTTAATGATGGACATTTTCATCTTTGGGTGAATTTCATCAAGGGTGTCTCTTATTTCCTGAATACTTTTGATGATATGGGTGAGCTCATTGGTTAAAATATCTGTTTTTGTTCCATGGTATTAAGTCTTTAGCAAGTGTTTGTGTGGGAAGGGACGGCTGTGTAGCATCACCTGCCTTTTGCTTTCCTTAACCTAAAGAAGCTGAGAAGTTTTTCTTAGTCAGCAATGTGTGCTGTAAAGCCAAGATAAACACTTAAATCAGGAGATCTGAGCATGGTCGGGAGGTGAAAAAGATGGACTGTCTCATGCATTCTGGAGATCTGTGTCCTGGAGGATATGCATTTGTACTAATGTTTGGTTTTGCTTTTTAAAGCAAATTGTATAATGAACTTTCACAAAAGAAACCTATATCTCCTCAGAACACTTTACTGCAACTTTTTTTAAGCTAGATATTTATTGTATCATTGTGGATTTTAAAAAAATAACTCCTGTTTTTAAACATTATTCAGAAGGGAATGTAGTGAGCTCTTTGAAATTCAGAAAACCCACAGGCTTTAAAAGTCAGAGAAGTAGGCACATGAGAAGTAGTTTTGGTTTTCTTTTTTCTGTATTGGCCTTTGCTTCCTATGTATCTGATACACTTTATAAGCTTGAAATAGACCCAGGTTTCACAAAAGAAAAAGAACATAAATAGCTGAGCAGGATCAAAGTAGCAAAACTTATCAGTACTTTTAAAAACAGTGCATTAAGTAGCCTTTTATAACTATAATCTGAATTTATAGCTGTGTAACTTTTATAATTATAATCTGAATTTTGCTTCATATTTTTGAGTATATTGAAATGACAGTTCCCTTTTAAAACTTTGACCCCTATCTCCTAGAAGTTCCTTTTCAGTTCTGCAGTGGGACTTTCAAGAACTCAAAGGAACTTAGCTCAAATTCATAGCTATTTTAAAATCTTTTTATCTGTTGGCTAAATTATTTTTTATATAGTAGATTGAAATGTACAAATCTAAAATTTCCTGGAACGATTCTTTTCCACCTCAAGTGGGGAAAATGTTTCCCATGAACATGACAATTTCAGAGATTTAATTTTTTCCATATGTCTTTTATAGATTTCATTTTACAAAAAATATTAAAATGAGATTTTCCTCTTTCCGTTGTTCTCCATGGTAATCTTTTGAAGTAATTGTTGAAATGCTGTGGAAACTCCACCTGTAAAACACCTTTCTCTAAAGTATTAAAACTGCTGGTATAGCTCAGGGTAGATCACTTGCCGTGTCCTGTATGAGTTCGGAGTTAACAACTGCCCTTCATAAAACCAAAACATCTGCCATCAACCTCTTAAAATGATTAGAATGTTAGTCTGAAGTCACTTGTTACTTGTGGAGACCCAAAAATGTGAGCCTATTTTCACCTTGTCTAAAGGTCAGAGAGTTGAAACTTACTTCTGTTCCTTCAAGATTACTGTGTTTCTACCTCAAACAAAGGTCCTACCTTGATTTGGACTAGAGAGTTCTGATCTCTCAAGGTTATTGTCAACAGGTGTGGCTAATATTTATACCTTGTAAAGTCTAAGGACCCAACTAAGTTCTACTCCCCATAGGGAGGTGATAAACCTGCGGAGTGGTTTGCCTACAGAATGTTTTGGTCTAGGGTGTGAGCGTGACTCCTCTTGCCCAGCAATCTTTAACTGGTCTGTTCATTTCCTTGTATCATGTTAAAAGTTTTTATCTTACTCCTAGTTTTGGGGGTCAGGTATTTTAAGCAGTTGGAAATTGAAGCAGGTGATTTTCAGCACTCTCTGGAATCCCTCCCTCCCAGTACCATCCTGTCCCTGTTTTATTTCACGTCCTCCATTTTCTTATCTTTCTAATCCCCGTGCCCCTACCTTGGTAAGTGGCATTTTTGTCGAAGCTGGTCTCTGACAATTACTGAATAACTTTTGTTTCTTTGGCTGTGGAAGCCAGTGAGGGCAGTATAGGTACTTTATTGTTTCTGGTATGCGTGTTTGCATTTGGTCTTTAATGAAGATGTTGAACTACTGTAAAGATTTTTTTAAAGTTTTTGTTTTGTTTTCCTGTTTTCTCTTGCCAGGCAGTGGAGGAAGAAATGGCAGGCCCTAGTCAACTCTGCATTCGCCGCTGGACTACCAAGCATGTAGCGGTGTGGCTGAAGGATGAAGGTTTCTTTGAATATGTGGACATTTTATGTAATAAGCACCGACTTGATGGAATCACTTTACTCACACTGACTGAATATGATCTTCGATCTCCTCCTCTGGAAATCAAAGTCCTAGGAGACATTAAAAGGTTAATGCTCTCAGTCAGAAAACTGCAGAAAATTCATATTGATGTTTTGGAGGAGATGGGATACAACAGTGATAGTCCTATGAGTCCCATGACTCCGTTCATCAGTGCTCTTCAGAGCGCAGACTGGCTCTGCAATGGAGAGCCCACACACGACTGCGATGGACCCGTCACTGACTTGAATTCTGACCAGTACCAGTACATGAATGGCAAAAACAAGCATTCTGTTCGAAGACTGGACCCAGAGTACTGGAAGACCATACTGAGTTGTGTATACGTTTTTATAGTATTCGGGTTTACATCTTTCATTATGGTTATTGTTCATGAGCGAGTTCCTGACATGCAGACCTATCCACCACTCCCGGATATATTCTTAGACAGGTAGGTTTTGTTTCTAGAGTCACAGCAGTGGTAATGTGGGTAGTTACATTGTGATTGTAGCTGGCATTGCCTTATCTGGTGCCATCAAAGGACATGCTCTGCCAAGCATGGTGGCACATACTTGTACTCTGGGATCTGAAGTAGGTGGACCACAGGCTCAAGCTCTGGGCAGTTTATAAAGGATATTATGTTAGGGGGTGTTTGTAATGGACTCAGCTGCCTTTTTTTTTTTTCCAGTAGTACAAAATAATTCAGGGATTGATTTTGTTTTTATTACACACTGAATAAAACTAAGCAAATATATATTAAATAAAAAAGAAATAGTTGAGGGCTGAAGAGAGGTCTCAGCAGTTAAGCGCACTGGCTGTTCTTTCAGAGGACCTGGGCTTGATTCCCAGCACCCACATGGCAGCTACAGCTGTGTATAAGTACAGTTCTAGGGGACCCAATACCCTCACACAGACATGCATGCAGGTAAAACATCAATTTAAATTAAAAAAAATTAAATAGAAATAAATATTAAGAAAAGAGCTGGTGGTGTTGCATGTCTTTAATCCCAGTGCTTGTGAAGCAGAAGCAGGCAGATCTCTGGGTTCAAGGCCAGCCTGGTCTATAAAGCTAGTTCCAGGACAGCCAGGGCTACAAAGGGAAGCCCTATCTTGAAAATCCAAAAATAAATATTCTAAGGTTATAAAAAAACAAGAACAGTGAGTAACAACTGTTTTTGCTTAAGTAATTTTTTAAAAATTAGCAATACCTTCTTGTTTTTCATTGCTGGTGATTGAGCCCAGAACCGATCCATGTTGGGTCAGTGCTCTTCCACCAAGCTATAGCATGAGTACCTTGAGGGGACACCACCTGTTATAGGTAATAGTATTCTGGTTACTACTCAGTCTGCTCACCTCCTACAGTATACCCTATAAACTATTGTTCCTTTTTATTTTAAAAAAAGAAAAAGGAATGGTAGTAATGGATTTTAAAACATTGAAGAAAATATTCTATGACTGTAGGAAACAGACGAGAAATAGTGGGTGTGAAGGGAAGCTATCTGCATCCTTCAGTGTGCATTTGATTAAGGAAAGTTGTTAGTGGATGCTCAGATGCGTTTGATGGAAAGCCGCTGAGCAGCAGCCTGTTTGCGTTATTGAAGCTTCGTCTTTCACTTTACTTAATTGCAGAGGAAATAGGTGCTTTACAGTGCTGGGACCTGACAGGTCAGATCCAGCACCACGGCAAGCAGACAGACTTCACCTTGATAATAGTCTTGCCCCTCAAGAAATTTTAACCTAAGTTTGATCACGAGGAAATAGTCAGACACACAAAAAGGAGCATTTCACACAATAGCTCACTGGAGTCTCCAGAGAAGTCAGTGTTGTAGTCACAACAGGGGATTGTGAGGGAAATTGAAGGGATACACCAAGGTCAATACATGGTAATTGGATTCTAATCAAGAAAATGTAGTAGCAAAGAGCGTTGAGGGGAATTAGAACGTGTGGAGTGGGTGCTTGAGTGGGTGCGTAGTAAACAGGAGCCGACTGGTGCTGCAGTTCTCGGTGCAGCGGTCTGAAGGTCAGCCTTACTCTCTGAGATACGTGCAGTTAGGGAGGAGATGTATCTGTAACTTATTTTGGAGGACTCTAAAATGTGTGAAATGAAACAAATATGGCAAAAACATTAAAAATAGATAACTGAAAGATATAAGTGAAGAGTATTAAGTCTTGTTTTTGTAAGCCTTTTAGAAGGATCACGATTTTTTTCAAATAAATTAGTGATGATGGGAGGACATGGGGATTGAAGACAATCAGATCTTTGCTGTAAGGTCAATTTAGGATTGCAAAGAAGTGGACATAGGGCTTGATCGCAGGGCTATACTGTAGGATGTTGTACTGGTAGGGATGACCTGGGGTAGGTTTGTGTTTGGGTTCTTACATATATTTTTATGTATTATACCTAAAGCATAGAATTCTTGAAATTGAGGGTGTGAAGAGAAACATTAGTAATGACAAGTTTCAGGCTATAACAGCCAGTGTTGGTTGCTGTGGTAGGGCAAAGGGCAAGATAATAGGAGAAAAGATAAAAACAGAAGGGAGCAAGAATGCCATTATACACCAGTATAACAGGAGGAGTAATGGGGGAGGGAGGGAGGAAGGAGCATGAGTAAGTACCTGGAAACTTTTCTACAAGAGGTTTTTATTAGCTCTAGAAAATTAGAAGTTTTACAGGGAGGAGTATTATCATAATTTTTGTATGACTATAAGCTTACATTGTAAGCTAAAACAGCTGTTCTTAATAGTGAATGAGAGACTCATACAGAGAAAGGTGTGTGTGTGTGTGTGTGTGTGTGTATTACTAAAAGATTTAATGTGGGATGAAATAGAGTAAAACTGGGGAGCAGTACTTCAGTACTTAGGTTTACTTTTGAGAAGAAGTGGATTTACCTTTGTATGTGTAGATATATCTCTTGTTGGGAGCAGGGTCTCACTGTTTCCCTGGATGTCCTTGAACTCTTTATGCAGACCAGGCTGGTCTGAAACTTGGAAATCCATCTGCTAATTTTTACTCCCCCCCCCCCGGGCTTTTCAAATATCTGCTGAGAAAGGTTACGTTCTACAGAGCAGTTCTGAGGTTGAAGCATTGTATGAAAAGGGGTGCACCTGCTCGTCTTCAGTTCCAGAAAGAACTGTTTTTTTGTTGCAGTGTTCCCAGGATCCCGTGGGCCTTCTCCATGACTGAAGTGTGTGGCATGATTCTGTGCTACATTTGGATCCTGGTTCTTCTTCTTCACAAGCACAGGTATTCCCGATTTCTAAGGACTGAAACCGTCTGACTCATTTCGGGTTGTCAAGCCTGGTTCTTCCCTCTGCATTGCCCTGGGAGATTTCCCTCTGCTCAGTGTGACGTAGCTTTTTACAAAAGAAAATTGGGGCTTTGGTTAAGGAAAGTTCTAAGACCAATATATTATTTAATAATATTGTGAATGTTTTTTATAGGGGAAAGGGTAGTCAGCCTTGGGCCAGTCCTTGCTAGTCTAGCCTTCTCCTGCTCCTCTTACCTTATGTTCTTCCTCTTTCTTCTCTTCCTCTCAACTTTCTCCTTTCTTCTTCTTCAAAAACAAACTAGAAATACCACTTCTTTAGAGAGAGAGAAAGCTTCCAAGGACAGTGTTAGGTTAGGTGTTTGATTGGAGGAGGGAAGCCCATGAAGCAGCTATTTGCCTGTCCTGCACATCTGAGATGGTGATGTTGCTCAGTGGGGAGAGTACTTCTTGGTGCTTTTACCACAAAATGCAAAAGGAAGACTTTTTTCTTTTTTTAATCACAAGTAAAAACAGCAGTCGGGTGGTGGTGGCTCACGCCTTTAATCCCAGTACTCGGGAGGCAGAGGCAGGCGGATCTCTGAGTTCAAAGCCAGCCTGCTCTACAAGAGTGAGTTCCAGGCAGCCAGAGCTCTTACACAGAGAAAATCTGAAAAACCAAAAAATAAATAAGTAAATAAATAAATACCACAGAGAAGGCACAAAAGTAGGAAGACCCTTTTTTCTACTTAATTAATGAGTCTTGCTTGATGTCAAAAACAATAGGAAAGAAAATCAGGCTTAGTGATGAAGAAAATTATTCTAAAACTCTGTGGTTAAGCCGCTGTCCATTGATTTTAGAAGCCTGGAGAGGAATGACTGGGAGTTGTCTTGCAATTGGGGCCCTCTCCTCACCAGGAAGTTCTGTGGTCACCACAGACATCCTGAGCTTAGTTATTTTAGTTTTTTGAAGGTGAAAACAAAGGTTGAGGACTGCTATTTTTGTCACATTTTGAGGCCATTTTACCACATTTCTCATTCTGTCTTGTGTGTACTCCTATTTTAGGATGAAATGGTTTAAAAGCATGTATATCACTGCTTTGTGGTTAACTTTGGCTCACAAGACCCTGTGGATTCGAGTATATCCACTTTTGAAAATAAGAGCAAATTTAACCTTAGAAGAAACTTTGGTAGATGCTGTGAAGCTTAGTAGTGACCAAGTGAATCCACACAGTGGTGTTTACTTAAAGTGGACAAATCCTGGAGGCAGTGTTTACTTAGATACTTCTCAGATGTCCTCATCGTATGACATTGATGGGGTCCTCAGAAAGGTTGTTGAAGGGGTATTTCCCAAGCTCTAGATGTGTACACTAAAGATTAAAACATTCCTTGCCTTGTGTTCAGGGCTGCTTTTGAGAAGAAGTCCCCCAAAGTTTCTGTTTTAGGTATACTTTATAAAACTTAGTATTACTTTCATATCTTAAGTTTAAGTTAGGAACAGCTTAGAATAATTTCATATAGCCACTCTTATCAACCATTTTAGTGCTGTTAATGAGCAGAAGTAGATTCTCCTGTAAACAACTTAAGGGGTGGGCCAGGTGACTCTGGTAAAAAGCACTTGCTGTGAGACCAGCCTGGTCTACAGAGCTAGTTCCAGGACAGGCTCCAAAGCCACGGAGAAACCCTGTCTCGGGAAAAGAAAAAAAAAAGCACTTGCTGCTGCTCACAGCACTGGAGTTCAGTTCCCAGTGCCCACACTGAATGGCTCTCAGCTGCCGGTAACTCCAGTTCCAGGGAATCCTACACATTTGGCCTCCAAGGACACCTCCACATCCATGCACACACTCACAGGCACATACACATACCTACACTTAATTAAAAAGTAATAAAAATAAACCTTAATAAACCTTTTTTGAATAGTACTAATCCCAAGGTCCCCAGTATTACTTCTGTCTCTTCATTGTTGATTCCAATCCCAGCCCTGGCCCCACGCAAACACTGACCCATTTGTCTCTATGGTTTTCCTTTCAATACAGAACTCCTAAGAGGGGGTAAGACTTCTGTCCTTCATAAAGACTAGTGGTTTCCCCTTGCTTTCTCTCTAGGAGAGTTTGGACTATTCTCTGATTTCTGCTCTGATCACTCTGTTCACAGGTCAATCCTTCTGCGAAGGCTCTGTAGTCTGATGGGCACTGTATTTTTGCTTCGCTGCTTTACCATGTTTGTGACCTCGCTCTCCGTGCCAGGACAGCACCTGCAGTGCACTGGAAAGGTAGCCTGCTACCTTCTATATGTTCTTTATTGTTGTTTTGGATTAGTGACACAATTATGCAGGAGGACAAAGACTGTGCTTTTCATGTTAAAATGTGCTTTAATGTATTTGCAGTATCAGTAGTAAACTTGACAGAAATGGCTGGGTTAAGTGACCTTCAGCTAGACTTGTCTCCCTGTGATTCCATCATGGAGAGTAGTTCCATGTTATGGGGCTATGGGAAAAAAATATTTTGGCTCTATTTTTTTTGCTACATTTTCCCTTCCTCTCTATACTCAGCATCTTATTTACAATTTTTTTAGTATGCATTAATTATGTACCATAATGGGTTTCATTATCACACTGTCATACATATTCACAATGCATTTGGATCACATCCACCCTTGATACACTTTAGATATTCATATTCATTATTGCTTCCATTGCTCCTTTTCTCATTTTTAAAATTTATTTATTTATTATGTATCGTGTTCTGCCTGCGTGTATACCTGCATGCCACTAGAGGGCACCAGATCTCATTACAGAAGGTTATGAGCCACCATGTGGATGCTGGGAATTGAACTCAAGACCCCTGGAAGAGCAGCCACTGAGCCATCCCTCCAGCCCCATCACTCCTTTTCTTTAAACATTTTAAGCATTTTCCAGTTGAAACTAACCTGGTACTCTGTAAACTGTCTAAGATATATGAAATATTGATATTTTTTCTCTTTGGTTTTGGTGTGTGCTTTATAATTTCCTGTTTGATTACATTGTTGATGTATCCTTTTCTGCTTAGAGGACAAATTATGCTGATATGGAACAAAAAAGGTTTATAGCTGGGCAGTACGTCTTTAATCCCACAACTTGGGAGGCAGAGGCAGGCTGATCTTTGTGAATTTGAGACCAGCCTGATCTACAAAGTGAATTTCAGGACAGCTAGGGCTGTTAGACAGTGAAACCCTGTCTTGAAGAACCAGAAATAAAATAAAATAAGAATAAAAATAGAAAAATGAATTTAAGCTCAGTGACAGGGTGAGTGTATAATGTCCACAGGGTCCTGAGTGAGGTTCAGTCCCTTTTCCCATCATCGCCCCCCCCACCCCCACATACACTCTTAGTTAATTTTTAAAAATCAATAAAATAATTTTAAGTGTTGAGGATCTCAGTTAGGCGTAGTTACACATACCTTTAATCTCAGCACTTGGGAGGCAGAGGCTGGCGGATCTGTGTTCAAGCTGAGCTCCAGGACTGTGGGACTCAGGGTTATGTAGAAAGATCTGTTTAAAATAAACAAGACCAAAACTTGATGGTATCATATGTCATTGGTACACAAAATTGTGAATAGTTAGATTTAGGCAAAAAAATTAATAGTCTACTTTTCAGACAGGGGATTTAATGGGCATTAACACCTTTGTTATTTCAATGTTTGTAAAACAAAATTAGGTGCCGTTGCCTATACTGCAGTAGTAGAAATAGCTGGCAGGCCAATTAGGGAAGGAAGATTAAGCACCCAAAGGAGATAAGAGCTAAAAATACTGCCCTTAATGTGAAGGGCAGCAGAGTTCTCCAGGCATTAGGCATGTGAGACTGAGCACTGAGAAGGACCAAAAGCAAATATTAAGGCTACAAACTGTTGGAGTTTTGTGTTTTTCAATATAGAAAAAACATTTCTTTTCTCTGTTTTTTTTTTGTTTGTTTGTTTGTTTTTTTCCTTTTTCTTTTTGGAAACAGGGTTCTCTGTGTAGCCCTGACTGTCCTGGAACTTGCTCTGTAGACCAGGCTAGCCTCGAATTCACAGATCTGCCGGCCTCTCTGGAGTACAGGGATTAAAGGCATGTGCCACCAAGACCTGGCAGAAAAACATCTTTTTATTACAAAGTTGTCCATGTTTCTTGTAAGAAATCAAATTATATATAAATGTATGTTAAAAAAGCAAAAGCTCACATAGAACCCTTTTTGTCCCAACCTATAAGTAAAACTGTTATTAGTTGTGCCTACTTTGCACAGATCTGGCTTGGAGTTTCTCCTTTCTTTTCTCCCTCCCTTGGAGGCAGAATCTCGCTATGAACTCTGGATAGCCTAGAACTCAGGCTGGCCTGGAACTCAGAGAGATTCTCCTGTCTCTACCTCACAACTGCTAGGATTAGAAGTGTTGGGTACCTCCAGCAGCACAAATCATTTTTATGTAGAGTTTGTATTTACTCCAATAAGTTGACATTGATAGACATCCTTCAACTGAGGATGAATTTCAAAGATGGATCTGTAATTTAGGGTTAAGTTACTGCTATATTATTCTTTATCTTGTGTGTCTGGGTAAGGCCTGAGGTTAGTGTCAGGTTCTTTTCTTGATCAATCTCCACCTTATATACTGAGGCATTTCAGCATGCATGTGGAGCCACTAGTTCAGCTAACATGCCAGCCACTCTGGGGAATTCTTGTCTCCTCTTCATACTGGGATTACCAATGAGCCATTGTATCCAACTAGCCTTTTAGGTTTTGTCTTGGCATGGGTTCTAGGGATCTGAACTCAAGGCACATTTGCATAGAAGCACTTTAGCCATCTCCCCAGTCTCCTTAGTTACTTTTTTTTGTAAAGAGCACATAGTAACTTTGTAACCTTTTTTTAAAAATTGATATTTATTGAGCTCTACATTTTTCTCTGCTCCCCTCCCTGGCTCTCCCCTCCCCACCTCAACCGTCCCCCAAGGTCCCCATGCTCCCAATTTACTCAGGAGATCTTGTCTTTTTCTACTTTCTTCTACTTTTGCATCTGGATTAGATCTATGTAAGTCTCTCTTAATGTCCTCATTGTTGTCTAAGTTCTCTGGGATTGTGGTTTGTAGACTGGCTTTCTTTGCTTTATGTTTAAAAAGCACCTATGAGTGAGTACATGTGATAATTGTCTTTCTGTGTCTGGGTTACCTCACTCAAAATAATGTTTTCTAGCTCCATCCATTTTCCTGCAAAATTCAAGCTGTCGTTATTTTTTTCTGCTGAATAGTATTCCATTGTGTAAATGTACCACGTTTTCCTTATCCATTCTTCGGTCGAGGGGCATTTAGGTTGTTTCCAGGTTCTGGCTATGACAAACAAAGCTATGAACATAGTTGAGCACATGTCCTTGTGGCATGATTGAGCATCCTTTGGATATATACCCAAAAGTGAAGTTACTGGGTCTTGAGGAAGGTTGTTTCCTAATTTTCTGAGAAATGGCCACACTGCCATCCAAAGGGGTTGTACCAGCTTGTATTCCCACCAGCAATGCAGAAGTGTTCCCTTTTCTCCACAACCTCTCCAGCCTAAGTTGTCATCAGTATTTTTGATCTTGGCCATTGTTACAGGTGTAAGATTGAATCTCAGAGTTGTTTTGATTTGCATTTCTCTGATGACTAAGGATTTTTTGTTGTTGTTGTTTTTGTTTTGTTTTTCGAGACAGGGTTTCTTTGTGGCTTTGGAGCCTGTCCTGGCACTAGCTCTGTAGACCAGGCTGGTCTCGAACTCACAGAGATCCGCCTGCCTCTGCCTCCCGAGTGCTGGTATTAAAGGCGTGCGCCACCATCGCCCGGCTGACTAAGGATATTGAACATTTCCTTAAGTGTCTTTCAGCCATTTTAGATTCCTCTGTTGAGAGTTCTCTGTTTGGGTCTGTACTCCATTTTTTTTTTTTTATTGGATTATGTGATCTTTTTGTGTCCAATTTCTTGAGTTCTTTGAATATTTTGGAGCTTAGACCTCTGTCTGATCTGGGTCTTCTATTCAGTTCCATTGGTCCTCCTGTCTGTTCTTATGCCAATACCAGGCTGTTTTCAGTACTGTAGTAGAGTTTGAAGTCAGTGATTGTGATGCCTCCAGTATTTCTTTCATTGTATAGGATTATTTTGGCTATCCTGGGTTTTTTGCTTTTCCATATGAATTACCATTGTTTCGAGGTCTTTGAAGAATTTTGCTGGGCATTGCATTGAATCTGTAGATTGCCTTTGGTAACTTTGTACATTTTAAGTATCCTTTCTTTCTGAAGCAGTGCAATGAACATTATCCATGTTTGCTTTTGGTTTCCAGATATCACTCAAAAATATCCATCAAAAATATTTTAGATTTAGGGGGTGTTGCCAAGTGATGGTGGTGCATGCCTTTAATCCTAGCACTCAGGAGACAGAAGAGTTAGAGGCCAGCCTGATCTATAGAGGGAGTTCCAGGACAGGCTCCAAAGCTACAGAGGAACTTTGTCTCAAAAAAACGAAAGGAAAAAATATTAAAGAGAGTACGTGTGTGCACATATGCAAGTGCAGGTGTACACATGCCTCAGCATGAGTGTGTGGTTCAGAGGACAGCTCTTGAGAGCCACTTCTCTCCTGCTGCTTGGTGAGACCCAGAAATTGAGCCTGCCCAGGAGTGCCTCTAAGCACTGAACCTTCTTGCTAGACCCACTCAGGCCTTTACTTATCAGATCAAAACTGCACTGAAACAGTCATCAGTAACGGGACTTGGCAGTTCATACCTATAATCCCAGCACTCAGAAGGCTGTGTGGCAAATTTGAGAACAGCTGAACCACATAGTGCACTGATTTTCAACCTGTAGCTCATAACCTGTTTGACCCTTTTGAGGGTTGAACAATCCTTTTATAGGGCTCACATATCAGATATCCTGCGTATCGATTATTTACATTACAGTTTATAACTAGCAAAATTACAGTTATGAGGTAGTAATGAAAATAATTTTGTGGTTGGGGTCACCTCAATATGAGGAACTGTTAAAAGTTCGCATCATTAGGAAGGTTGAGAACCACTGCCATAGTGAATCCCACAAAGACCAGAGGTGTTGGATTTCTTGGAGCTGCAGTTGGGAGCCATCATTCATGCATTCTGGGAAGTGATTAGGGTCCTTTGAAAGAACAGTACATATTCTTAATCACAGAGCCCACTCCCCAAGTCCCAGCAGACTAAACTGAGTCACCTATCCCAGTGTACCAATTAAGGGGATTAGTGATAGAAGACAGAGAAGTTTGGTCATTGTGGCCACGTGGTAAAGAGGAGCAGACAGAGGAGTCCAGTGACCTCCAAAATCAGTACTGATAAGAACTTTAGGTTCAAGTGGAGGAAAAGTTGGAGTGCCTTGGTCTAAGTGTGGTCTGGTGGGTACCTCAGTTCTTGTTATTGCCTGAGGGAAAAAGCCAGTTCCCATGAGGTGACTAGTCTTGCTTGAGGGTGATCTCATGGTGGGGTGACCTGTCAGTGAGGCTGAGGAGTCCTTGACCTTCAGCGAGAAGATCCTCTGGCTGTTTTAGAACAGCTGCATGGTTCCCAGTTGTGTGCTGTAGCTGTCACAGCAGTTGTTAGCAGTCTCTGGAAGTGACGACAGTACTGCATTTGACTGGAGGTGGAGTTTGGGTTTTCATTCCTACAGCATGCGACTTTGTTCACTTTTTGTTTATATAAGAACCTAATCTCCTGAAATCATACCATACGTGGTTTGACGTGAAGGCAAAAACATTTTCCCCCAAAAGTATACTAATTGATTAGGAACAAACTGTAATGAAGTTGTGTGCTTTTCCTCTGAAAGTTTGACTGTTTTGGTCTCAATAGATTACTAGAAGAAAAGGCACACACATTTGATAGTACCTCCAGAGCCATGTACAAAGTAGAGGACTCTGCCAGAGTGTTGAAGTTTGCTTTTCCTTATACAAAGGATTAAGGGACAGGGGGCTTCTGGAGGTGGGGCAAGTTCAGGAGAGGACCTCCTTGGCCATGAATGGCAGCCTATTATCCAGACAAGATTTTTCAGGTAGCAACACATGGACACCTGTCTGGGTTGGAGGGTTCAGACCCTCAGTCTCTGCCTCCTGCTAAAGGCAGATCTGGAGATCTCAAAGAATGCTTTTGTGTTTGTATCTTTTGCTTCATTCGCTAATGTAGATAGATGCTTCTTTTTATACACGGAGGGATTTTTAAAGCCCTTACTGAGTGCAGTTTTCTGAACAGCCAGATCCAAAAATATCAAAGGAATATATTTAAGGTGGAACAACATAACATAAGCTTGTTATGCAGATAAGAATTTCCTGTGCTTGAAGGGAACTATCAGGGTACAGCCACTGAAGAGAAGGCTGGAGCTTTGTGCACGTAGCTGCATCTTGTGCTACAGGAAGAAATTAGATGTCACTCTCCACTGTGGACAGTCCTCTTTCTGTTTCTGGTGACTTTTCTTTATTATAGGTTATGTATTATAGGTATGTATTTCTATCCAAATCTGCCCCAAATGCTGCTAATTGCTTTGAAGCATAACGCAGCCTGCCTATTGACCTACATTACTTATAGCAGTCTCAGAAGTAGAGTGTTATGGGGATAATAACCAGCAGACAAATCCCTTACAGTGAGATCCATAGGCCTATATTATTATTATTATCCTACATTATTTATAGCAGTCTCAGAAGTAGAGTGTTATGGGGATAATAACCAGCAGACAAATCCCTTACAGTGAGATCCATAGGCATTTCATTTTTGATAAATTAATGGCTTAAAATCATGGAACCAAGATTGTTTTTGAAATTTAGCAGCACAGAGCTAATTTGCATATCTTGTCATCTAGATAGTTTTTCTGTGGCATGATTTCTAATGGGTCTTAATAGTCAGATATTAGTGGGTGAAAGCTGAAAGATCAGAGAAGCAGATCAGCCAGCCACTAGTCCTTACCTCTACAAATCCTCAGACCAAACGGGGTATCCTGTCCTCAGGCTGAATGCTTTGAACTCCTGTCTTATATTCCTTATATTCCTCTCTCCACCCAACCATATCATTCCTGTCTCCACCTCCTTCGTACTGGGATTAAAGACATGTGCTCCCAAGTGCTGAGGTCAAAGGCTCTGTTTTTCTTTTAGACTGATTCAATCTCATGTAGCCCAGGGTGGCTTTGAACTCAAGAGACCCACTCTGTCTCCTGAGTGCTGGAATTAAGGTGTGTGCCATTACTGCCTGGCCTCTATGACTAACTAGTGTGGCTAGCTCCACACTCTTATCTTCAGGCAAGCTTTATTTGTTTAAGCACAAACAAAATATCACATTTCCCTTTTTTGTAAATAAAAATTATAAAAAATAAAATAAGGCTATAACTAATGTAAGAAAACTATATATAATAAGTACCCAACGATATATATATGGGCAATAAGTACATCAACAATGTCTAGTCCATTTGCATTTGACAAATTCAGAGAAAATTCTCTGTTGTCTGTCCTACTGAGTCGAATCTTACACCTAGTTCACTTTTCATTCTAACCTGCATTACCAACCCACAGTTATCTTTTTATGTCTCTCAGCCTTATACACTTTACATTTCCTTAGTGATTTCTTTTCTGAGTCTAGTAAACAAGGAGACTGTAGCTGTCTTGTGTTTAGTCCCTGGGAGACCCAAGAAGAAAACATTAGCCAAGTAAAGCAGGAAGTGTGAGCAAGCAACTTCCAAAAATTGTGAGAAATGACAGAAACAGCTGGCTGCCTGGACAGTTACCCAAGGTTCCTCTATAATGTTGGGGCATCCATCTTTGGCCTATAGGCCTAGAATATTTGACAGACTTTTCTATGAAGCATGATTTTTGAAGGATTGTCCTACCTTGTCTTGGCAAAATTTGGTGGTCCTTTCTTTTGTGTCCTGTTTTTCCAATTTAGACAGCATACTGTCAGCAGTCAAGGCAAGGACACTTTCTTGCCCAGTGGCTTACTTTTGCTACAAAGAAAGCAAACGCCCTATGGAGTTGCTTTGACTGTCATCTTCTCTGAGGTACATTTGTGCTGCCAGGAGCAGACATGTCTCATGGTCATAAAAGAAGAACCTGTGTTATTAAAACTTCTTAAATACCATATTCTGCAGATCTCTGAAGTGTTTGAAGATGACCTGTCTATCTAAAATAATTTGTTTGACCTTGAGATAAGTGACTACTACTGACCAATATTTGTTATTATCCTAAATAGTTGGTAATAATAACTTTCGAGGGCTAAAACTTTGCATTACATTGTTAAATGAGTTGCATAGGTACAATACCTTGAACAATATTAGAAATGTATGTACGGGGTCATCTTCTTTCCTTCCTGTAACTGTTTCTTTCTCTGAGACCTGTGACTCAGCCCTGCTGATAGCTAGATGTCTTCAGGACATGCAAAAATTGGGCATCCTGCCCCCAACTTCAAAGCCGCAGCTGTTATGCCAGATCGACAGGCAATTTAAGATATCTGCCTAAATGAGGAAAATAGAACACATTTTTCTGTTACCCTCTTGATTTTACTTTTATATACCCTACCAAGATCATTGCTTTTAGTGATAGGGCAGAAGAATTTAAGAAACTGAACTGCCAAGTGATTGGAGCTTCTGTGGATTCTTACTTCTGTCATCTGGCATGGGTTAATTACACCCAAGAAACAAGGAGGATTGGGACCTATGAACATTTCCTTTGGTATCAAATCTCAAGCACACCATTGCTCAAGATTATGGAGTCTTAAAGGCTGATGAAGATATCTCTTTCAGGGGCCTCTTTATTATTGATGATAAAGGTACCCTTCGACAGATCACTGTAAATGATCTTCCTGTTGGTTGCTCTGTAGATGAGATTCTGAAATTATTCCAGGCCTTCCAGTTCACTGACATAGTGAAGTGTGCCCAGTTGGCTGGAAACCTGGCAGTGATACCCTCGAGCCTGATGTCCAAAAGAGCAAAGACTATTTCTCTAAGCAGAAGTGAATACTGGACCATTTTTTCTGCCAGGCTGCACTGGGCAGCCAGAAGAAATCTCTTGTACTCTATTTGTGCTTAAATACAAAACTTGGTATGATCTTAGGCATCCCTTTCCTACAGTGCTGGAGGGTTGGCCTTTCTTTCACTGTTGGGAATAGCACAGAGAAACCCTGTCTCGAAAAACCAAAAATAAAATAAAGATTGTAATATAGATTTAAGCATGGGCATTGTGGGATAAAAATAAGCAAATAAAGTAAAATAAAATTTAGGGATGTTCTTGGTAACCTTGGCTGGCCTGTCATTGAGAATATAGCCTTGGACTCTTGATCCTCCCGCCTCTGACTATGAAGTGTTGGGTTATGGACATGTCACATCATTCTTGACTTTGACCTTTTCACTTTCTACTTTTTGCTTTTGTTGTTGTCTTGAGATGTGCTCTCTCTATGCCCCTGGCTGTCCTGGAACTCAGTATGTAGACCAGCCTGTGCTCAAGCCCCTTCAGCATATGTTGCATGCCCAGCTGGACCTTTTCACTCTCAAGGACTCTACTAGAAAAGAGCTCGAATTACCGTGATCTCACTTAATTAGCAGCGTTTTCTGAGGCTAGGAAAGCTTTTGGTCACTCTGGACCCACTTTGAATTAATTGGGTTTGCCTTTGCCTGAATGAATCATTCCTCACAAATTCCCTTCCCATAATGGATCTGGGGAATCTTGGAACCTCTCTAAGCATTTGAAGAACTAATTCAAAGATTTCTTTATAGATATATGGAAGTGTGTGGGAGAAACTACACCGGGCATTTGCCATTTGGAGCGGCTTTGGTATGACCCTAACTGGTGTCCACACTTGTGGAGATTACATGTTCAGTGGCCACACAGTTGTTCTAACCATGCTGAATTTTTTTGTCACGGAATGTAAGTATGTCTTCAATGCTTCTGTACATATCAGACAGCTGGTTGCAGAGGAGGAAATGGGGAGGATATAAAGTCCTAGGAAGAATAGGCAGTTGGGCTGGGGTTGGAACTTACTTGGTGGAGTGCTGGTCTGTCATGCATGATCCTCAGCACCGCATAAAAACATGTGATGGCTCATGCCTGTCGTCCTCAGCTACACAAGCAGTTCAGGGCAGCCTGAACCACATGAGACAGGGCTGGGGCACTTAGCAGGTTGGGGAGCAACAGCTTGTAGCCTACCCTGAGAAGCATGTGACCAAGAAGCTTTAGAAGAAATGTGTTTTTAAATGACCCTTCTGTCCTTCTCCTAGATACACCAAGAAGCTGGAATTTCTTGCATACTCTGTCCTGGGTTCTCAACCTCTTTGGAATCTTCTTCATCTTGGCTGCCCACGAACATTATTCCATTGATGTGTTTATTGCCTTCTATATCACAACGAGACTCTTTCTGTACTACCATACTCTGGCCAATACCAGAGCTTATCATCAGAGCAGGAGAGCAAGAATTTGGTTTCCTATGTTTTCTTTCTTTGAATGCAATGTTAATGGCACAGTACCTAATGAATATTGTTGGCCTTTTTCTAAACCGGCAATAATGAAAAGACTAATTGGATGAAGACTGTATCTCTGTAATGAGTTTGTTGTTAAATATACAGTAGTTACGGAATGAAAATGAATAACTTTGCTTTGTCCCAGGTTGTTCCTGGATATGTTGCATTTTTGGCTTATATGTTGACAGATTTCCCGTTCTGAGCAAGTCTGTGACTATAAAACTCAAGAAAGAGCAACCAAGACTCCTTACCTAGCTGTTTAAACAAAGAGCTCCAGGAGGGATTTCCTGCCCCTTCTTTATTGCAGGAAGACCCAGTGTGTGGGTGATGCATGCTGAGCGTTTGCTTACTGAACTCAAACACATCAGCTTGGGCTGGTTGATGGATTTTTATTGATTTCCAGTAGGACTCAAGTCAAATATTTTTTGAAGCTCTTTCCCCCTAGCGGGTGAACCAGTCTCACTTCTTCCTTGAGCTAATCTGTGTCTGTCTGGAAAGTGATTGTCTTACTGGTAAACATGTTTTGCCCTTTGAACCATTTTTAAGAAAAGTGTATTGAACACAGCAACTGGTGTGAAACAAGAAGAGAATGCAAGGGGCCACGTGTGTGGTGGTGACATGCTGGTCAGGTGTCATTGGCCTTCCCACTAATGCAAATGTGGGGTCAGCATTTTCACCATAGGTGCAGTTCCTGTTTTGTTTTAAAGCTTCAGTGTGAACAATAGGAAGGACTCGTGAGGGAAACAGCCGCCTTTGTAATAGTAAAGTGGGGTCATTTTAGTGCTGTAAGTGTCTGGAGTGAATTTATGTTACAGGGCAGATGATAGCCCAGTATATGCTTTTCTTAATGATGTGACTTTGTGAGACAAGTAAGAGGGTTTTACCAGATGTTGAAGTTCTTATGTCAGTAAATAAGTAAATGTGCATGCAAAGAAGTCTTTCTTCTAATGAAAACATTCTACAGGTTGTAGGCATAGTGTTAACGCTGTGGGGATTTTTGTTTTATTTTTCTGAAATATCTCATTTTTGACTGTTGAAAGTAAACAGTCTGAGACATATTTGGACACTAAAAGCTTGTTGCTTTTTATCTTAAAAATAATTGTGTACATACATTCTTTCTATAGTTTTAATTTGGCAGTCAAGAACTAAAACGAATTAGCTCTGTTTGCATTAGAAAATTACCTTCAGTGATTAATTTTACCTCTGATACCATCTGCCACTTTAGCTTTGACCTTAACCTGGTTGTAGAATTGGAAATTGACTTTCAACTTAAACAAGTGGAATACTAATTGTGTGGTTTTTATACATTCCATTTCAATACACGGACTTTGAGGCGTACTGAGGTCACAGACTACAGCAGACATCTATTTCTTCTCTGTTTGGATGAAATATTCATTATTGCAATTGGAGTCATAGTCCCACCTCTCTGAAGCTACCTGGGTGAATCAGGCAGGAAAGGGATATTAGGCAGGCAGGTTTCAGCCCGCGCTGAACAACTGCGCTCCGGGTCTGCTGGAGACAGCACTCGTTTATGACTTGAGAAGTGGTGTGAGGCGACTCAAGTTTGATTATGTTCTTAAATCTTATATTGCAGAATCTTACAGTATTTTAAATTGGTGATTCTGTTACAAGCCAGGATCAAAAACGCCAATATCTCATGTAAAGAGATTACATAATCATGGGGTGAAGGTTTTCCGTGCATGTTTAAGTGGTTTGACTTGTGGTCAGAGGCCATTACTGCCACCCTCTTACCCCCATCCCCTGACATAGCATGTCAAACCCAACTTAGCTAGGGGAGCTAGTGTTGGCTTTCGGAGACTGTTCCAGAAACACGTGTCAACATGAATTTTAAAATTTTAACTATATTAATGGTAAATGTCTTAACATCTGGCTTCTCTCCTCATATGGATTATTGTAGAACAAAATAGAAAAGTAAATGCAGGTAGCTTTGCTGTGCTATTGCAGCCCGCAGTGTCCTTGTGAGTGGCCTCATGGCTCCTCCCAATGTTTGAGGAAAGGTAGGCTAGATAGTAAGCTGTTAGCTATTATAAGAGCGTTTACATGACGTAATCATCTTCGGGTCTCAACGAAGACAGTTAGTTTTCAGTTTTTGTCTTTGTACCTTTTCTCTTGTTGAAATCTTAACTGTAGAGAAGATAGAGTTTATGTTTACATTCTGGGCAGGATGTGGCTGGGTGGAGAGGCTCCATGCCTTTGAATCTTGTAGTTGATTCTGCAGTTGTACAAGCATTTCATTGTTGACAACTTAGTACAGAAGGAAGGAAAGGTTTTGAGTTTGGGGATTCCAACTAGGGGTTCTGTAAGAAGACCTTGATGGATTGCCTATGTTCTAGAAACAGTGTTGTTGCCCTCCTTGTGGTGCTAAACCTAGGGCTGTGTGTGCCCGGCAAGGGCTCAGCCATTGATCTACATCCTAAACCTAGGGCTGTGTGTGCCCGGCAAGGGCTCAGCTATTGATCTACATGCTCAGCTCTGTTTTACGGGGCAAGGCAGGGCATCTTATTGAAAGGGAGCTGGTAGGAAAGGAATGAGGCAGAAACCTTTTTTGTCTGGGTTGTACTTCCCAGTAGGCTGTCCTCCAGTCCTGTCTGACCAAACTTGCTATGGCAAAAATACTTTTAATCGTGCTGGTTCTAAATGTTAATGATCTTCCAAATCGAAAGCAATAGGCTACGTCTTAGAATCAGTCAATTTAACAAACTAGAAAAACCACTGCCAGGAGCTTACCATTGGCACTGTGAGTGGCGGCCCTCCTGCCTGCCTGTTAGGACCTAGAGCTGGCAGAGATGAGAGGAACAGATCCTCTTACAGCAGAGAGGAAGCAGCCTGTTTTAGGAACGTGTGCAAAACTTGTCTTTCTCCCCCCCCCTTTTTTTAATTTTTTAAAGTTATTTTTTGTTTTTGAGGCAGGGTTTCTCTGTATTGCCTGGGCTGTCCTGGAATTCAGTCTGTAGATTAGGGTAGCCTCGAACTCAGGGATCCACCTGTCTTTACCGCCCGTGCTCTTATTAAGTTCAAATTCATGACAAAAACCTGCTTTGATCATATTTAGCAAAAAGCAGTTTTATCACTTAAAGATTCTAGAGCTAAAATCCTTAAGAATGTTTATGGTTTTCTTGACTTAAATTCCCTGATTTAATACACTTAATTGATAGTCTTTTGTAGAAAGAGATCCCATAGTCAAAGCAGTGAAAGCACCTGTCCACCCTCTAAGGTTCTCAGCCCTTGGAGACAAGAGCACTCCTTAGAATAGTTTGCTTTTCTTCATCCAGTGTGAAAGCCGCCAAAGCATGTCAGTTTAATGACAACTTTACACGGTTTAGACAGCTGCTGTTTATTCGGAGCTGAGCTTGGCCTCGATCGTCCCCACCCTGTACCTCTGCGGCTGGGGATTGGTGAATCCCATTAGCGCTCAGAGAGCTTCAACCAACCGACCGGCGGGAAGATTCTGTTTGTCTCTTCTCACAGAGCTGTAAAGGGCTGAAAGTGTTGTAGAAGGGCTTGTTGGGTCACCTGTCAGTTCACATAACTAATGTTGTATCAAGTCCAGTACAAATGCCTGTGAACTCTAAGCTATTCCCCAGCTACACTAGGTTGTTCTGAGGATACGTTCTGCTGTGTGTTAATCTGAGGCCTCTGGTGTGTGTCTCCTGTCGGCAGAAGGAAGCCTTGTGCTTCGACAGGAGAAGGAGTATTATGAAGTTGCTTGTTTTCGTCACTGTTATTTCACATCTCTTTTAATCTGAGCTACTGGATTATCTGAAAAACTAAACAGCCTGTTGTTATTAACATCTTTAAAATGTTTAATTTTAATAATTTTTCATTGAAGACTTCGTGAATTGTTAGGATAACGAAAGTTTCTGATATGGAACAAAGGAGGTGAGCCTAACTCAGTAAATAAGCAGTTTGTGTGGACTAAGCCGGGCGTGTCTCCCTTTCCACAGAAAAACTAGTGTTACTTGAAGATGTGAAAGTCCCTGTGGTAGCCATACCTTGAAGCACAGTGTTGTATATAAGTAAATACCTGATTCTAAATTAAATCCAGATTTAACTAATATATTATTTTATATCTTTGTTGTATTAAAATGTTTTAAAACACTAAAAATAAAACGTTTGAAAGTTGACTTGCAGCTTCTTATTTAGATATCCTGCACTGTTAATATAGTGTGTCTTTGTTGTTTCAGACAGACTCTTGCTATGTAGTGTGCTCTGGTCTGCAGCTTCTGTGCACTTCCTGGCTTTCCTTGCCGTTGGCCTGCATGAGCCCCCTAAGTGCTAGCACTGTCAGGTGCCCTGGAATCTTAGTCGTCATCCTCCCCCACCCCTGTGTTTCAGCGCTGCAAAGAACAGAAAAGAAAAAAAAAATTTACGTACACTTCACAGTACACACGTGGAGGTCAGAAGACAGCTTGGAGGAGCTGATCACTGTTGGGCCTCGGGGTTGTCAGGTTTGGTGGCCTGTGCGTTTACCTACTGAGTCTTCTCACTGGCCGAATAGCAACTTTAAAACTGTAGGATGTCGTGTGTGGCATTTAGTTATCTAAGGGAATCATTGGCCTGTTACAGGATAAGGAGTCGAGAGTTGGGGACATCGCTTACTGGTAGAAGTTAGGTGGGCAAAATAGGGTCTTTGTTCCAGCTGGAAGATGGCAGAAAAGCAGCACGCATCTTGTTTGTTTTGTTTTGTTTTGTTTTGTTTTGTTTTGTTTTTCGAGACAGGGTTTCTCTGTAGCTTTGGAGCCTGTCCTGGAACTAGCTCTTGTAGACCTGGCTGGCCTCGAACTCCCAGAGATCCGCCTGTCTCTGCCTCCCGAGTACTGGGATTAAAGGCGTGTGCCACCACTGCCTGGCTGCATCTTGTTTTTAATAGGGAAAGCAAAAAGGAACTCTGCAGAGAAGAAAGGACTCCAAGGGAAGAGTACCTTTTTATTAGTGTGTGTGTTCATTTCCTGTTGCCTTATGCTGTGTGGAGGCTGGTGGATGACTCGTGGAATCGGTTCTCTCCTACTTTTACTCTGACAAGGGTTACAGGGATAAAACTCAGGCCCTCCCTCAGGCTTTTGTGACTAGTGCTTTTACCCACTGAGCCATACTGAGACTTCTCAGTAAAAAGGACTTGATAGAGGGGGAGAAAATGTTTGGGAATCACTGAGGCAGCAGCAAGCTTCCCTATCTACTGGTAGTTTGGAAGCGAGTATGCGCTCACTTAGGAAGTCCAGGTTCAGTGAGTATGCAGAACTTAAATCCTTGAAGGACGAGTCAAAGACTTCAGCAAAGGTTTAGAGCAAGGGTTCTAAACCTGTGGGCCAAGACACCTTTGGGAGTCGAACAACCCTTTCACAGGGGTCACATATCAGATACCCTGCATATCAGACATTTGTTTTACAATTTATAACAGTAGCAAAATTACAGTTATGAAGTAGCAACGAAAATAATTTTATGGTGGGGGTTCATCACAACATGAGAAACTGTGTTAAAGGGTTACAGCATTAGGAAGGTTGAGAACCACTGTTATTGAAGGTGAAAGACAAAAGAATCAAGGCAAACAAGATGAGTGGGTGATTAAAGGCACTTGCCACCAAGCCTGGTGACCTGAGTTCTACCTGGAGGATCCACAAGATAAGAGAGTCAAGAACTGCAGGTTGTCCTCTGCCCTCCACAAGGGTACCTTGGCATTTATGCTCCTTCCCTGATACACACAATGTGATCTTTAAAGAGTTGCTCAAAGTCAGGTTTACTTGTATATGTCAGGGAACTGTTACAGTTTGTGTCTGATTACAATGGAAGCACCAGGAGGACCCACTGCTGATAGCAAAACTGTGGGCACAGCTCTAAGGAGTTCTGTAAACAGCCTTGGATAAGGACAGGGGTCCCAAGCTTAACCCCTAGCACCCACAAAAGAGAAATAAGATGGCAGAAGTACACAGGAGATCCAATAGGAGAGGAAGGCTCTAGACACCCCACTATTTGGTAGTTCAAGGAACTGGGACTGCACAGCTTATAGGAAGTCTTTGACCCAGTAAGGAGGGTCAAGGCACCAAACAAGTAGCTACCAATTGCTACAAACTATGATTTCCTGGATCCAAGTCATTCCCGGGAGTGCCAGACTCCCAAGCATGAAGGGGAATGGTAGCTGGCCCTTGAGGAGATATTAGGAGAAAAGTAAGTGACTAGGAAGAAACCCAGTTAGGTCCCCCAGCTGTAACTTTGGACAGGACCCAATCGATGACAGTGCTGAGACCTCAGCTACAGTAGCATGTGTTTCCAGCTCGGTGCTCCTTATGTAACCCAGAATAAAGAACACTTTGATCTGCTTGTGTTCAAGCCTTAGGAGTCCTGGACCACACTGTGCAAACAATATCTAAACTAATGGTTGGGAGATGCAGATCGAGCAGGTTTCATTAAGGAGAGGGCAAAGTGCATGAACTTTGAGCCTGTTCTTGATGGAGCTTGACTGGCAGAGACCCAACTAGAGAGTGTTTCCGTAGCAGTGATGCATTGGGAAGCATTTTAACACAAATGTCTGGTTTAGAAATCTGATAAGCACAGCTGTCCAGGCAAGGGTTCTTTACTGTCACTTCCACAGTTGTGCCTGCGATTCTTACTGTCTTGTTTGGAAGTTGTTCATTTTAAATAAATAAATCACAACATGAAAGTCAGCTGTGCCCAGTCTTATTGCAGCTGCTTGACTGGGCACATTGTGCCCAGTGGCCTTACACTACTGCCTGGCCCTCCCTGTCATGATGGGCAGTGTCCACTGGACCTGTAACCGTAACTGAGCCCTTCCTGCAGGAACTTGGATGGGCATTTTGTTGTAACAAGACCAGCAATTAACACAGATGCTTTTAGGAAGGGATTTAAGGATACATGGATTTATTCCAAATTAGATGCCTTCAGGATGTGCAGATGTTTCTGATTATAATTTTTCAATTTTTTTGAGATGGGGTTTGTCTGTGTAACAGCCCTGCCTGTCCTGAAACTCTCTGGAAGTAGGCCAGGCTTACTTTGAACTGGAGGTCTGCTTACCTTGTCTCCCAAGTGGCCTGGCTCTATCTTAGAATTCTTAGAGGAATGAGTTGAGATCAAAACTGTAATTAATATTCAATTAGTGTTATTATTAAAAACAAATTTTAGCCGGGCGGTGGCGGCGCATGCCTTTAATCCCAGCACTGGGGGGGGGGGCGCAGAGACAGGCAGATCTCTGTGAGTTCAGCCTGGTCTGCAATAGCTAGTTCCAGGTAGAGAGTGGTGTATTCCTCTGCATATGTAAAGTTTATATCCTCAGCTGCTAAAGGGAAGTTGTTGAGTCAGTGGCTTTCAGTGTTTTGTTTGTTTTTGAGACGGGGCGTCACAGCGAAACGTTGGCAGCGTAGACCAGACTGGCCTTGGAACTCACGAAAATTTGTTTTTTATTTACAAAGTGCTGGGATTAAGAAGTATGGCTACCAGGCCCAACTTTGTTTTGCAAATTTTATATTTCAAGCCATCTTTCAAAGAGGTTGTACTCTCTAGCTCACTGGATCAAACCTATAATCCCAGTTTTTAGGAAGTGGAGACAGTGATCAGGATCCCGTCCAGAAGTCTTTGGCTACATATGNAAAAAAAAAAAAAAAAACAACTGAAGTATAGGAGCTGGATAGATGACTCAGGTTAAGAGTGCTGACTGTTCTTCCAGAGGTCCTGAGTTCAATTCCCAGCAACCACATGGTGGCTCACAACCATCTGTAATGAGGCTTTATGCATGCCCGCTTCTGGCCTGCAGGCAGAACATTATATACATAATAAATAAATCTTTTAAAAAATTATGTAACTTAGAATAAAGCAAGATAGGTTATAACAATCTATCCTTTCACTGGGCAGTGGTGGTGCGTGCCTCTAAAACCAGCACTCGATGCGACAGAGAACTCACATCTCTGTGAGTTCCAGGACAACCAGAGCTGTGACACAAACCTTGTCTTGAGTAAACAACCAACCCAAAACCAAGCAAAACAACCCAGCCTATTTTTCTTTTTTACTAACAATGCATGAGCTTGTCTGTTAATCCACACTATTGCTGATGTAATGTCAGCAAACTTTCTCAGTTTTGCCCACCTGATGGGCCACAGGGTGTTTTTCCACTTTGAAGTTTGTTTTCCTTTGTTTTGAAGAACTAAAAACATATTATGTGTCCTGGGATACATACACTTAAGCAGTAAATCATACTCCTAGCCCAAGAAAGAATGGATTCAATCCCCAGCACTAGTTCACAACTCCTTGTAACCCCAGTTCCAGGGGATCTGATGCCTCTGGTTCCCGTGGGCACCAGGCATATGCATGACGCGCAGACCTGCATACAGGGAAAACTCCCATAAACATTGAAAGAAGAAAAAGAGAAAGCCTCTAACTGCCTGCATGGGCTGGCTCTCTAATTCAGGACAGCCCAGAACTATTCCTCTGTCTGGAAAGGCCTATGATTTCTTCGAAGAACCACCTCAGATTTCGTCCTGGGTAGAAGACTATTTAATCGAACATGGAATGTTTCTCCCACTTAGAGCATAATCTTTTTTGCGGGGTGGAGGGATTCCTGAGACACGATTTCTCTGTGTAACCACTCTGGAATTCAGGTTGTAGACCTGGTCTGTCTCAAGCTCACAGTGATCTGCCTGCCTCTGCCTCCTGAGTGCTGGGATTAAAGAAGTGTGCCACCATCGACCAGTAATTTTTAGCATAATCTTTAACTTAGCCACCCGTTGTCATTGAAAATGTTGTTTCCAGGGGCTGGAGAGATGGCTCAGTGGTCAAGAGCACTGACTGTTCTTCCAGAGGTCCTGAGTTCAATTCCCAGGAACCACATGGTGGATCACAACCATCTGTAATGAGATCTGGTGCCCTCTTCTGG
>NW_026068145.1:1040072-1045790 GCF_014885135.2 Alexandromys fortis | reverse complement strand
TCTTCTTCTTCTTCTTCTTCTTCTTCTTCTTCTTCTTCTTCTTCTTCTTCTTCTTCTTCTTCTTCTTCTTCTTCTTCTTCTTCTTCTTCCTCTTCTTCTTCTTCTTCCTCTTCCTCTTCCTCTTCTTCTTCCTCTTCTTCTGCATCTTGTTTTGTTTTGCTTGTTTTTGAGACAGGGTTTCTCTGTAGCTTTGGGGCCTGTCTTGGAACTAGCTCTTGTAGACTAGCCTAGCCTTGAACTCACAGAGATCCACCTGCCTCTGCCTCACAAGTGCTGAGATTAAAGGCGTGTGCCACCACTGCCCGGCTGAGACCACCCCCCATCTTTAAAAACAGCAGAACCTGCAGGCTGGGGAAATGGCTCTGAGGGTAAGAGCTCTGGCTGCTCTTCCAGAGGTTCAATTCCTAGTAACCACACGGTGGCTCACAACCATCTAAAATGAGATCTGGTGTCCTTTTCTGGCCTGCAGGCATACATGCAGAGTACCATATATATAATAAATTTAAAAAAAAAAAACACGGTGGTGGTGGTGCACTCTTTTAAGTCCCAGCACTTGGGAGACAGAGTCAGGCAGATCTCTGAGTTTGAGGCCAGCCTGGTCTACAGAGTGACTTTTAGACAACTCACTAGGCTCTTAGAGAAACCCTGTCCTGAAAAGCAAGACAAAAAAGTCAAGAACCAGTTGAAGATACCCAGTGGCCTCTTAAACACACATTTGTACACATTTGTACCAGCATGGACACGAGAACATCCACATGAATATACACCATACACAATTTTAAATAGAAAACAGGCAAAGGGGTTGATGGTTGGAAGATGCTCCTGTTACTGGTGTAGCCAAAAGGAAGTGACATGTAAGCAGCCCTGGAGAGCAGCAGCTACACTGCTGTGACTAGTCACTGCTGTGACTAGAACCTGCTGTGCGGGTTGGTTTCATGTCACCTGGACGCAAACAGTCCTTTGAGAGGAGGAGACCACAGTTGAGAAAATGCCTCCAAAGGCTTCAGCCTCCCACGGGCTGTATGAAAGCCTTCAGGGAATTTTCTTAATTGGTGATTGATGGGGGATGGTCCAGCCCTTTGTGGGAGGGGCCATCCCCTGGCTAGTGGTCCTGGCTCTATTAGGAAGCAGGCTGAACAAGCCACATCATATTGAGCAAGTCAGTAAGCAGCATCTTCCATGGCCTCTGCCTCCTGGCTCCAGCTTCCTGCCCTGCTTGACTTCCTGTCCTGCCTTTCTTTGATGATGAACTGTGGCAGATGTGGAAAGGCAAGCTGAATAAACCCTTTCCTCCCCAATTTGCTTTTTGATCATGTTTCATCACAGCAATAGTAACCCTGACTAAGACAAGTTGCTATGAGTGTAGTGGGGTGTTTCTGTGACAGACCAGACCATGTGTTTAGGAGGATTACGCAAGAGCTTCAGAAGTTTGGGCTAGAAAAGCCATTGTGTGTTTAGAGTTCAGTGGGCCGTTCTGTGGGAGCCTGGAAGGTAAGACTGCTGAGAGAGGGACTGGAGAGATGACTCCGCGGTTAAGAGCACTGGCTGCTCTGCCAGAGGACCCAGGTTCAATTCCCAGTACCCACATAACAGCTCACAGCTGTCTGTAACTCCTGTTCCAGGTGGTCTGATTCTCACAGACATACTTGCAAGCAAAATACCAATGTATATAAAATAGAAATTAAGAAAAGAAGACTTCTGAGAGCAGTGCAGAAGATGGAGGCCTGGCTTGTGAAGTTTCAAGGGGAAGTGAGACTACTGGAATGTTTCTGTGAAGAATGCATGGTCTGGTTAGCTGGGGCTGAAGAACAAGATGTGGCAAGAGAACAGCACCCTTGACGTGAAGCCTTGCAGTACTGGCACAATTGAGGCTGGTCTGCGGGAGCTAAGAAATTATCAAGGATCAGGAAGAGACCAACATCGCTGAGTGAGGTGAAATCTCTGGGAAGTGTTTCCCGAGAGTCAGCACAAGGAAGGTGTGTTCCCGTGGCGGCCAAGGTTGGACCTCATTCTGCCAGCTCAACTTGGCAGTGTAAGCATCACCCACATAGCACGGGTTTTGAAGGCATACGGGATCACGGAGAGCAGCTGAGGCTTGGCCCTGTGAAGGACCAGGAGAGGACGCTGGCGAAGGTGTAGCCACTGTGGCAGTTGAAGGCCCAGGACTGAAGGGGTCATGAAAGAAGTCGAGGCTTGGCACCATGAAGAGAGCCTATGAGAGGCTATGGGTGGAGGTGCAGCCCAGCTGCAGAAGACCCCGCCAGCACCATGGGATGACCACCAAGAACAGTAATGGGAAGTGGAACTGGCCCGAGCTCAGAAGACAGGCTGTGTGTGCTGCAGAGGGCAGAGATGGGGAAGTGGCTCTTGTAGGACCCCAGAAGATGGTGAATCCCAGATATTGACATTTATTTACACTGTTGGAGTGTATTTTGCTTTGTTTAGATTTTGAGTGTGCCCTGGTTTTTCCCTCTTGAAGTAAGGAAATAAGTTATTTGTTATTATATATGATCCCACAGTTGAGAAGTTTTAGGAGACCGAATTTATTTATTTTGGGTTTTTTTTTTTTTCAAGACAAGGTTTCTCTGTAGTTTTGGATCCTGTCCTGGAACTAGCTCTTTTTTTTTTTTAACTATAAACTGATTGGCCCATTAGCTCAGGCTTCTTATTAACTCTTACAACTTATATTAGCCCATTATTCATTTTTTATTTCATAATTTTTTAATTATTTTTATTGATATTTATTGAGCTCTACATTTTTCTCTGCTCCCCTCCCTGACTCTCCCCTCCCCACTGCAACCATCCCCCAAGGTCCCCATGCTCCCAATTTACTCAGGAGATCTTGTCTTTTTCTACTTTCTACTTCCTATGTAGATTAGATCTATGTAAGTCTCTCTTAGTGTCCTCATTGTTGTCTAAGTTCTCTGGGATTGTGATTTGTAGACTGGCTTTCTTTGTTTTGTGTTTAAAAAGCACCTATGAGGGCTGGAGAGATGGCTCAGAGGTTAAGAGCATTGCCTGCTCTTCCAAAGGTACTGAGTTCAATTCCCAGCAACCACATGGTGGCTCACAACCATCTGTAATGGGGTTTGGTGCCCTCTTCTGGCCTGCAGACATAAAGACAGAATATTGTATACATAATAAATAAATAAATACATAAATAAATAAAAATATTTAAAAAAGCACCTATGAGTGAGTACATGTGATAATTGTCTTTCTGTGTCTGGGTTACCTCACTCAAAATAATGTTTTCTAGCTCCATCCATTTTCCTGCAAAGTTCAAGATGTCGTTATTTTTTTTCTGCTGTGTAGTACTCCGTTGTGTAAATGTACCACATTTTCCTTATGCATTCTTCGGTCGAGGGGCATTTAGGTTGTTTCCAGGTTCTGGCTATGACAAACAAAGCTGCTATGAACATAGTTGAGCACATGTCCTTGTGGCATGATTGAGCATCCTTTGGATATATACCCAAAAGTGATATTGCTGAATCTTGAGGAAGGTTGTTTCCTAAATTTCTGAGAAATGGCCACACTGACATCCAAAGGGGCTGTACCAGCTTGCATTCCCACCAGCAATGCAGAAGTGTTCCCTTTTCCCCACATCCTCTCCAGCATAAGTTGTCATCAGTGTTTTTGATCTTGGTCATTCTTACAGGTATAAGATGGAATTTCAGAGTTGTTTTGATTTGCATTTCTCTGATGACTAAGGATGTTGACCATTTCCTTAAGTGTCTTTCAGCCATTTTAGATTCTTCTGTTGAGAGTTCTCTGTTTGGGTCTGTGCTCCATTTTTTTTATTGGATTATGTGTTCTTTTGGTGTCCAATTTCTTGAGTTCTTTGTATATTTTGGAGATCAGACCTCTGTCTGATGTGGGGTTAGTGAAGATCTTTTCCCATTCTGTAGGCTGTTGTTTTGTCTTGTTGACCATGTCCTTTGCTTTACAGAAGCTTTTCAGTTTCAGGAAGTCCCATTTATTAATTGTTTCTCTCAGTGTCTGTGCCGCTGGGGTTCTATTTAGGAAGTGATCTCCTGTGCCAATGTGTTCAAGTATACTTCCCACTTTCTCTTCTGTAAGGTTCAGTGTGACTGGCTTTATGTTGAAGTTTTTGATCGATTTGGACTTGAGTTTTGTGCATGGTGATAGATATGGGTCTATTTTCATTTTTCTACATATTGATATCCAGTTATACCAGCGCCACTTGTTAAATATGTTTTCTTTTTTCCATTTGATATTTTTTGCTTCTTTATCAAAGATCAGGTGTTCAAAGATGTGTGGATTGATATCCAGGTCTTCTATTTGGTTCCTGTCTGTTCTTATGCCCATACCAGGCTGTTTTCAGTACTGTAGCTCTGTAGTAGAGTTGGAAGTCAGTAGCCCATTATTCTTATCTGTGTTAGCCACATGGCTCCGAACTAGCTCTTATAGACCAGGCTAGTCTCGAACTCACAGAGATCCACCTGCCTCTGCCTTCCAAGTGCTGGGATTAAAGGCATGCGTCAAACACTGTCTAGCTAACAGGAGACTGAATTAAAAGAAAAAAAAGACTAAATTTTAAAGTGTTTTGAGTTTGTAAAAAAATTTTATATTGGCCAGGCAGTGGTGGTGCATGCCTTTAACCCCGTACTCGGGAGGCAGAGGCAGGTGGATCTCTTCGAGACCAGGCTGGTCTACAAGAGCTAGTTTTGGGACAGGCCCCAAAGTTACAGAGAAACCCTGTCTTGAAAAACTAAAGAAAAAAAACCCCAAACTTTATATTGACAAGAACGCATACCCTGAATCCCAGCAGTTAGGAAGCAGAGGCAGGCAGATCTCTTGTGAGTTTGAAGCCAGTTCCAAGACAAGCCAGAGCTGTTACACAGAAAAACCCTGTTTCAAAAAAACCAAAAAAGTTTTTTTTATTATGATATTGATATTAGCGTGTCATCTTGGAGATCAACAAAAAAGGAAAGGTTGTGGCTTAACGGTGCTTGTGTGTCAGGTTGGTAAGGGGTCAATTATGATGGAGAGTTTTATGTCAGCTTGATACAGACTCAGCTTTTTCAGATGAAAACCAGCAGAGGGTGCCCCAGACCTCTACCCACTGTGCCTTTGTCATTTAGATGCAGCTGCCATGCACACCCGTGTGCTGTGCACACCACCACACCAACCCTGGTCTCAACAGATGGCAGGACTTTTCATCTCTACCAGGTTCCTGGGTGATGCTGAGCCTCCAGTAAATTGTTCCCGTTGGGAGGCACTAATAAGTAGAAGCACATCTTTAATCAGAAGCACATCTTTAAAAAGCATTATTACATTTTATTTTGTGTGTGTGCCATAGTATCTATGTGGGGCTCAGAGGACAACTTATGGGAGCTGGTCCTCTCCACTGTGTTTCCTGGAGATTGAAGCCAAGGGCGTTTACGGCCTCTCTACACACTCATGTCTTGAGACACCTAAGAGCATTTCAGCAAGGCCAGGGTGCTTCCGAGGCCTCATTTCCTGCTTCCTCTTACGTGATGGTGAAGATGCTGTAAACTGCAAAGCTCTGCAGACAATTGCTGCAGGTTTCTCCCTTGGCTGTTTTAGTCCCATGTTTCATTTCAATTTCACTTGTATAATCTTAATATGTACAAATCCACTTCATTTGGGGATGCTGCTGACCTTATGTCCTGTGATACTGGCCAATTGTAAGAGAGAGAGAGAGAGAGAGAGAGAGAGAGAGAGAGAGAGAGAGAG
>NW_026068145.1:1031877-1033567 GCF_014885135.2 Alexandromys fortis | reverse complement strand
GTGTGTGTGTGTGTGTGCAGAGGCCTGTACGTGCAGGGCAGAGAACAGCTTTGGGTTTCATACCTTAGAAATGCTGTGGACCTTATATTTCAGACAAGGTCTGCCTTGAAATTGCCGTGGAGACTAGGCCGCCTGCCTCCACCACTCCAGCATTGGAATTATAGGCACACCTCCTTGTGTGACTCTTAACATGGGCTCCAGGGACCAAACTCAGGTCTTTGTGCTAACACAGCAAGCACTTTACTGAGTCATCTGAGCCCCTTTTGTGTACATAGTTATAGGGAACCATGTCCTCTGTCAACTGCTTTTTCCTTCCTGATGTTTAGAACTGGAGTTGTTGACACCAATCCGTCATGATACTCAGGGCAATTTGACGGTGTTCGGAATCTACCAAAGACTGTTCAGGACACCTGGGGGAAGTCATTAGATGTGGAGGTAACTCTTACTTTTTCTGAGCAGAAACCTCAATAGCCAGAGCTAGGGAGTAAAAGCCTTGTCCTCCTCCACAGTGGGCTCTTAGACTCCAGACTCAGCTCAGCATCGGGCCCAGTGCTGCACTGTGAGGAGCTTCTGAGGGGTCCTAGGCTCACGTGTGGCATCTGAAACCTTGGGTCACAGGAGTCAGCAGAGGTGGGTGGATCCCTGAGCCCATTTGGTGGGCTATAGGAATCTGTAGCTGCATCTTCTCCAACATTCCAAAAGGGTATCAGCTAGTAGGGAAACAGTCTGCCCTTTTGCCTGGGTAGTAGTGGAATGGGTAACTATGTCCTATGCCCTACCCACTGCTGGGACCTTCATAGACACCATGCTCGTGACCTCATAAAAAGCCCCTGTTGGTGGGGACTGGCCTGTAGGCCCAGTTCTCTAAGCAGTTCCCACTTGCATAGCCTCTTCTGCTGCTTTCTGAATCTAAAGGTAGTGTAATGGTTAATCTTGATTATCAACTTGACACAATCTCTAATCACTTGGGGAGGGAGTCTCAGTGAGGGGCTGTCTAGATCAGGTTGGCCTATGAGGGATTGATTAGTGCGAAGATCACTATGGGTGGCATCATTCCCTGGGCAGAGGACCCTGGATTCTATAACAGAGGACTGATGTGGGAGTGTCATATATCAATCTGTTGATTTCATTGGTTAAGCAATAAAGAAACTGCTTGGTTCTGATAGGTTAAAACATAGGTGGGAGGAGTAAACAGAACAGAATGCTGGGAGGAAGAGGAAGTGAGCTCAGAGACGCCATGCTCCCCTCTCCTGGAGAGACGCGATAGCTCTGCTCTCTGAGGCACATGCGATGAAGCTCCAACCCAGGATGGACGTAGGCTAGAATCTTCCCGGTAAGCGCACCTAGCGGTGCTACACAGATGATTAGAAATGGGCTAAATTAATATGTGAGAATTAGCCTAGAAGAGGCTAGATAGAAATGGGCCAAGCAGTGTTTAAATGAATACAGTTTGTGTGTTGTTATTTCGGGCATAAGCTAGCCAGGCGGCCGGGGTGCTGGGGACGCAGCCCCGCCGCTCCTATTACAACAGAGGACACAGAGCTGAGCACTGGCAGGAATGCATTAATTACTCTCTGCTTGTGACTATGGAGGTCACTGTGTAATGGTCTGTCCTGTCCCTTTAAGAGACAAGCCCCACTCACTCCCTCCCCCAACCTTGCTCCCTTCTCCCACTTCTCCCATTCCTCTC
>NW_026068145.1:1024322-1031547 GCF_014885135.2 Alexandromys fortis | reverse complement strand
TATTTTTTTGGTTTTTCGAGACAGGGTTTCTCTGTGGTTTTGGAGCCTGTCCTGGAACTAGCTCTTGTAGACCAGGCTGGTCTCAAACTCACAGAGATCTGTCTGCCTCTGCCTCCCAAGTGCTGGGATTAAAGGCGTGTGCCACCACCGCCCTTAAGTTGCTTTTGTCTGTGAAGACAGGCAGCTGTCTCTTCTTGGGGAAACATGGGAGTGTCTGAAAGTCCTCACATTCCTATTCCCTAGCCTTGGAGGACGAGAGCATGTTTGGGGAGATTCAAAATTTGTCGTGCATTTGGCCTCCTACTCTGAACTCAACCACTGTGTCTTCCATTTGTGTCCACAATCCTTCCTGTTCCTCCACTCTGAGTAAGAATGGTTGGTAAGCTCACCACACTGTAGTAGGTGTGGCTCACAGCTCACAGCAGGTAGACAGGGTTTCTCTGTATAACAGCCCTGGCTATCCTGGAACTTACTCTGTAGACCAGGCAGGCTGCCACCTCCCAAGTATCGTGATTAAAGGTGTGTGCCACCACAGCCCAGTTTACATTCCTTTTTAAAAACAAAAACAGAGCCAAGTCTCTAAAAGGATTTACATATTATCTTAAGTTATAATGTATGTATGACCAGGTAGTGGTGGTACACACCTTTAATCCCAGCACTCTTGAGGCAGAGGCAGGCAGATCTCTATGAGTTTGAGACCAGCCTGGTCTACAAGAGCTAGTTCCAGGACAGGCTGCAGAGCTACAGAGAAACCTTGTCTCAGAAAACCAAAATAAACAAATAAATAAATACGTGTGTATGCATGTGGATGTGTGCATGAGAGTGTGTGCGTGTGAGTGTGTGCGTGTGGGTGTGTACATGTGGGTGTGTGCGTGAGTGTGTGCATGTGGGTGTGTGCATGAGAGCGCCTGTGCTCACTAAAACCAGAGGCTTTCGTTCTGGGAACTGGCGTGACAGGCAGTTGTGTCAGCTCCAAAGGAGCTCCATCTCTCCAAATTCCAAAAGGCAGTCCATATATCCAGAAATGGGCTCTACCTGGATGGACTTGTAGGGGAATTTCTGGTGATTAATAAAAGCCAGCATTCCCCCAGGAACTTGTGAAACTGGTTCCCATCGGCCAAAAGGAGTCATTGCCTTTATCTCTGGCAGAAGGGATATACGGCCGCCTGGGGCACACACCTATCACCTATCAGCATATCAGTGTGCAAGCTGCTCTCCAGGCTATCACAGTACTGTTGAGCGAGCCCCTGCTACTCCATCCTAGCATGCTGGCCTCTCTCCTCCCAGATACCCGTTTGTTCCGTTTACATTGCCAGGGGCCGCACATCCCCTCCCTGTCTCAGTATGCTCTCTGTTCCCTATCTCTGGTTATTCTCCCTCCTCTCACAGATGTCCCTGGCCAAATTCAGTGTATTTTTTTCTCTCTCTGCTCAGTACTCTCTGTTTTCTCTCTCATAGCAAATAAAACCTCTCCCCTTAGGCATACCTGGAGCAGTTGTGGCCGCAGTTTCTTTCCATATACCCCCTCGCAGACATCGGATGGGCCGGGACTTTTCTGCAAGAGCAGTGTGTGCTCTTAACTATCTCTCATATCAGTCTAGGATGCTATTATGAGATTAATGAACTAAAATATTAGTGGATTAATATCACCTCTTTTCCAAAGTACTTGGAGCCAGAAAGAAAGGCTTCAGATTTCAGAGATTTTCAGATTTTAGAGTATTTGCTTAGACTTTGCCAGCAAAGTCCCACATCTCAGGTTCTCCAAAATCCCAAACTCTCAGTCACGAACTGAGGCTTTCTCATTAGATATGTTAAAACAGAACGTGGGAGCTGGGTGGTGGTGGCACATGCCTTTAATGCTGGCACTCGGGAGGCAGAGGCAGGCGGATCTCTGTGAGTTCAAGGCATGTCTGGTCTATAAGAGCTAGTTCCAGGACAGGCTCCAAAGCTACAGAGAAACCTTGTCTCAAGAAAACAAAATGAAACAAAAAAACTGAACATGGGAAGATAGTGCATGAGAAATGTTGGGCTCATAGCCATTATATTATAAGGGGAAGAGGACTATGAAACAAAAAAGTGCTGCCCCCTCCGACTGGTAATAGGCTTTCTGCGCCCCCCCCCCAAATAGGTTACTCTTCCAAGGCAGTAAGCCAGATCGAGCTGAAGTGGGAAAGTATAAGAACAGGTTTATGGGAGCAAAGCAGCCCCTGGGCGGGGTCTCCAGAGATCAAGGCAGCAGAAGGTGCGCCCACAGAAGGAAGCAGGTGAGGCATGATCAAGTGTCTGACACAAGCTGGATTTGTGCCCAAGTATGGTCAAAAGAGGGTTGCATGGCTGGCAACTTAGGGGAGAAGCTGCAGTAGCCACCAAGAATTCAGAATTGGGCTTTTTGTCATTTTTCCTTTGTTTGAAGATTGAGTGGGTGGGGTTTGGAGAGAGATAAGAATGGGGCTTTCTGTTTCATGCAAGAGTGAGCTGGAGGTTCCACCTGGACAGCAGGCACTTCTCTCCCAAGGCTATTTAACCTTTTTTCTTTCTTTCTTTCTTTCTTTCTTTCTTTCTTTCTTTCTTTCTTTCTTTTCTTTTCTTTTTTTTTTTTTTTTTTTTAGACAAAGTTTCTCTGTAGCTTTGGAGCCTGTCCTGGAACTCGCTGCTATAGACCAGGCTGGCCTTGTACTCGGTGTGCCACCACTACCCAGCCCAAGGGTAAAAGATGTAGCTCGTTACATTTAGCCACAGGTCAGGGTGCATTTTGTTGGCAGTGCTGTCTTTGGACATCACCTTCCCAAGTCCTTGTCTGGGCCATGGCTTTGCCTACAATGTGCTCCTCATATGTTTACCCAGAACTGGTGAGGCTGCTGACAGAGTTGCAGACACCACCTTGTTAGGGAGTGATGTGGCTACCTCTACCAAGAGGAAGTACAGTTCCTGGCCTGAGGCAGACCTAGGAGGGAAGTTTGAAATGCTTGGCTTTTTTTTTTAATATTGATTTATTTACTAAAATAGTAAATATCAATATTATTGTTTTATCTTTTAGCTAGCCTGGTTATTTCTCGAATCAAAATAGTTCAACATCAGTCCTTGTTCTGTTCACCACACAAGGGTTTGAAGGAAAACTGTGAGTTTTCAGAGCTCAGATGGCAGAAGGTGTCAATGGGATATGGGGCTATGCCACCACTTGGTTACTATATCCGAGCTCCTCAGAGTGATTTCTACTGGAGAATTCCCTCCTCTTCTTATGTAGGCTCTCTTACGGGCCCTTCTGTTTGCCTAGCTAGCTTTCTCTAGTAGGTTACCTTTAAAAATATCTTTTTAAAAGCTAGGCGTGGTGGTGCACACCTTAATTCCCGGCACTTGGGAAGTGGAGGCAGATGGAGTTCAGGGCTAACCTGGTCTAGAGTTCCAGGACAGCCAGGGTTACACAGGAAAACCTGTCTTGAAAAACCATCCAGCCAACCAAACAACCAAATAAACACTTTTTAAAACAGGGTTTCTAGCCTAGGCTGGCCTCAAACTCCTTACATAGTGGTAATGACCTTAATATTTGTTTGTTCCAAGACGGGTTTTTCTGTCTAACAGCCCTAGTTATCCTGGAACTCACTTTGTACACCAGAGATTCTCTTGCCTCTGCCTCCCAAGTGCTGGGATTACAGGCACACACCACTGTGCCCAGCCAACCTTGAATTTTCATCCTTCGGCCACCACCCCCAGACTGCTGGGGTTACGGGCTGGTGCCACCACCCCTAGACTGCTGGGGTTACGGGGCTGGTGCCACCACCTCCAGACTGCTGGGGTTACGGGCTGGTGCCACCACACCCAGTGTGCATTGTTGAGTCTCTAAGCCAAAGCCCAGGAATTCTTGAGCCACACCCCCAGCTTCAGTAGATTGCCTTCTGATAAGGATTTAGCTGGGCCCACAGACGTGTGGCTGGCTACCAGCCCTTCACTTAGTCCAGTGGTCTGTGCTAAACTTGGTCAGGAGCCTGGGAAAGGCATTTTCCCATTCAGGCTCTGTGTGCACCCCACATCACACGGGTAATTTTGCAGAAGGTGCCAGGTTGTATGTGGTGGCCTTCACGCTCTTCGGTGTGACTTTGAGAGGATAAAGACCATCTCCACTACTCATGATGTCCCTGTCCTCAAAGTTTGCTCTGGAGATATTGTTGAAACTGAACTCACATACCTTCTAGCTTCAGAGGCCCTGCTGGCTTTCCCTTTCCCTGGCAGGAAGTCCAGGTGAACTGCCCTATCAGGAGAGAAGGGCCTAGGGGAACCTAGGCCTCACCATCCACAGGAGTGAGCCCCAAGTGAGCCCTGTGGGGACCAGCAGCCTTTCCATTCATCTTTCAGGGTCTGTGTTGTTTACAGCTCTCTGATGTGGTCTGTCCTAGCTTCTTGCCTCCCTCCTAAGTGCTGGCCTCAGCTCCATTAAAAGGTCAACAGGTGATCAAGCCTTTAATCCCAGGAGGCAGAGGCAGGCAGATCTCTCTGAGTTTGAGGCCAGTCTAATCTACAAGAGCTAGTTCCAGGACAGGCTCTAAAACTACAGCAAAACCCTGTTTCAAAAAAACAAACCAAAACAAAAACCCCAGACCGACACATTGCCTGTAGCAATGGTTCAGTAGGTGAAGGTGCATGAAGATCTGAGCCTGGCCCCAAGCCCACTAAAAGCCCGGGCAGTGATAGCTTTTGTACTTCCCCAGTGTGAAGAGGTGGAGACAAGATCCTGGGACCTGCTGGCCCCTAGCCCAGCTGAAACAGTGAACTGGGGGTTCAGTGAGAGATTCTCTCTCAAAAAAAATCACTAAGGATCAATGACATGTCTCCGCAAGGTACTTGCTGCCAAGCCTGACACCCTGAGTTCTGTCTCCATTCTTACGCCCTTAAAGAAATAAGGGTAGTGTGTGTGTGTGTGTGTGTGTGTGTGTGTGTGTGTGTATGAGACAGGGTTTCTCTGTGTAGCCCTAGCTATCCTGGAACTACCACTTGTAGACCAGCCTGGCCTCAAACTCACAGAGATCTACCTGCCTCTGCCTCCTGAGTGCTGGGATTAAAGGTGGGTGTCACCACTGCCCAGCAAATAAATGGAATTTTAAAAGTGGCGGAGTGTGATAGAGGAAGCCACTTAATGTCAACCTCTGGCCTTCCTATGCATAGACACTAGTGAACACACACTCATATGCACACACATGAACACAACAAACACACACAAAGGTGGGGGCCAGCCTGGATATGGTGGTGTATGCCTTTAACTCCAGTACTCCCGAGGCAGAAGCAGACAGAGCTCTGAGTTTGAGGCCACCCCAGTCTATACAATAAGACCCTTTCTCAACAAAAGAGAAAGGCAAGGGGATTTGCTGGGTTGGCTTATGACATCATCGTGGCTGTGGAGTTCAGCAATGGCAGTATGCATGCTGAAGAGGCTGGGGACCTGGAAGCTGCTCAGTCCATGGACTGCGTATCTCAGCAGTCCTAACCTGCTTCTGGAAGATTCTTGGAGGGCTGCTGCTGGAGCTTGGTGTCAGCAAGCTCTAGCTGCAGCTAGATAGATGTGTTCACCTGCTCAAAGCAAAGGGAGGTAGACCGACAGCCTTTCCTGCATACGCTACCCTCCCTCTGCCAGACAAACAAATCCTCCATTTTTAAGACTCCATTTAACACTGAGGCCTTCCTCATGCTCTCAGGGTGAGCGGACTCCTTCTTACTCCTTTGTAGTCCCACTCTTTTTTAAAGTAATTCCTCCTCTTCCTCCTCCTCTTCCTTCTCCTCCTCTTCCTCCTCCTAAGACTCTGTGTAGTCCTGGGTGTCTTGGAACTCACTCTGTAGAACAGCTGGCCTCAAACTCACAGAGATCCCCCGTCCCCCCCCCCCCCCCCCCCCCCCNCCCCCCCCCCCCCCCCCCCCCGCCTCTGTGAGCCACCACCCTGACCCCATATTTCTTGTTTCTTTTTAATTGATATTTATTGAGCTCTACATTTTTCTCCACTCCACTCCCCTCCCTGCCTCTCCTGCTTCAATCCTCCCCCAAGGCCCCCATGCTCCCAATGTACTCAGGAGATCTTGTCTTTTTCTACTTCCCACGTAGATTAGATCTGTGTAAGTCTCTCTTAGGGTCCTCATTGTTATCTAAGTTTTCTGGGATTGTGGTTTGTAGGCTGGCTGGCTTTCTTTGCTTTATGTTTAAAAACTACCTATGAGTGAATACATGTGATAAATTGTCTTTCTGTGTCTGGGTTACCTCACTCAAAATAATGTTTTCTAGCTCCATCCATTTTTCCTGCAAAATTCAAGATGTCCTTATTTTTTTCCGCTGTGTAGTACTCCATTGTGTAAATGTACCACATTTTCTTTATCCATTCTTCAGTCAGGGGGCATTTAGGTTGTTTCCAGGTTCTGGCTATGACAAACAAAGCTGCTATGAACATAGTTGAGCACATGTCCTTGTGGCATGATTGAGCGTCCTTTGGATATATACCCAAAAGTAGTATTTCTGGGTCTTGAAGAAGGTTGTTTCCTAATTTTCTGAGAAATTGCTACACTGACATCAAAAGCAGTTGTACCAGCTTGCATTCCCACCAGCAATGCAGAAGTGTTCCCTTTTCCCCCACAACCTCTCCAGCATAAGTTGTCATCATTGTTTTTGATCTTGGCCATTCTTATAGGTGTAAGATGGAATCTCAGAGTTGTTTTGATTTGCATTTCTCTGATGACTAAGGATGTTGACCATTTCCTTAAGTGTCTTTCAGCCATTTTAGATTCCTCTGTTGAGAGTTCTCTGTTTGGGTCTGTATTCCATTTTTTTTATTGGATTATGTGATCTTTTTGTGTCCAATTTCTTGAGTTCTTTGAATAGTTTGGAGATTAGACCTCTGTCTGATGTGGGGTTAGTGAAAATCGTTTCCCATGCTGTGGACTGTCGTTTTTTTCTTGATGTACGTGTCCTTTGCTTTACAGAAGCTTTTTAGTTTCAGGAGGTCCCATTTATTACTTGTTTCTCTCAGTGTCTGTGCTGCTGAGGTTCTATTTAGGAAGTGGTTCCCTGTGCCAATGTGTTCAAGTGTACTTCCCACTTTCTCTTCTATGAGGTTCAGTGTGGCTGGCTTTATGTTGAGGTCTTTGATCCATTTGGACTTGATCTACACTTCTTTATTTTTTGTCTTTTTTTTTTTCTTCTTGGTTTTTCAAGGTAGGGTTTCAAGGCCAGGCGGTGGTGGTGCAAGCCTTT